>NC_137042.1:31249278-31289278 GCF_032717465.1 Coenobita brevimanus
GTTTTGTATTTTCTTTTCTCTCCTTCGTCCTTGTTTAAATTTTTGTCTCCCCTTCACCCACATTCTCACCCTCATTCTCACCCACATCCTCATCCATCTGTCACTCTGACCTTCACTCTCATTTTCACTCTCACCTCTCACTTTCACTCTCATTTTCATTTTCATTCTTAATATTACTCACCATAGCTACCTCTCTCATGCTCATCGTCACTCGCCCCCACTCTCACTCTCCTCCTCACTATCACTTACTCTCACACCCATTTCTCTCTCTCTCCCTCTCTCTCTCTCTCTCTCTCTCTCTCTCTCTCTCTCTCTCTCACAATTACTTCGCCCCCTCCCTGCTTCCTTCCCTCCTCCACTTCCTCCCTCCTTCTTCCTTCCATCTTTTTTTCCTTCATTCCCTACCTCCTATTCCCCTTTCTTTCCTCCTCCTTCGTTTTCTCACCTCCCCTGATTGGCCTCATCCTCTCAACTCTCTCCCTCTCTCCTGTCTCCCTTTCCTTCATATTCACCCCTTTCCTTCCATCTCTCCTCATTTCTCTTCCCTCCATCCTCTCTCTTCTTCATTTCTTCCTCTCCTCCTTCTTCCTTTCTTCCCTTCCTCCTTTCTTAATATCCCTCCCTCTCTCCTCAACCCCCCCCTCCCCCAAGTACCTAACTTTTCACTCTCTTTCTCTCATCTCTTTTCCTTCCTTACCATACACTCCTTCCTTCGACCATCCCTTCCACCCCTCCTTCCCTCATACTTATCCTGAACTCCCTTCCCTCCTTCATTTCTTTTCCCTCCATTCTTCCCACACCGTCTCCCTTCGTACTTTTTTCTCTCCATTCTCTCCTCCCTCCCGTTTCTTACGTCTCCTCCACTCTTCCTTCTCTCCACTCTTTCCTCCTTCCTTCTTTTCTCTTCTTTCCTCCTCTTGCTGCTTGTGAACCCAGGCGTACTCGACAGACCCTGCCCCACCACCATCATTTCCAAACCTTGTTCTTACTCTGTTTTCTTTTCATCCTCTTACACACTAGCCCTCAGTCAGTTTCACCGTCACTCTCATCCTCACTCTTACCATCATCCACACTCTCAGTTTCATTCCCAGACTCACTCTAACCCCTCACCCTTACCCCCATTTTCACCCTACCCTCACTTTCACCCTCTCTTTCCCCTCAGGTTCTACTTCCCTCTCTATTTCTTTCATCTTTCCATCTCCTTCCTCTCCCCTTTCAGCTTTCTTTCCTCACTCCATTCTCGACCTCTCACCTTCTCTCCCTCATTACTCTTCCTCCCTCTCGTCTTTCTCACTAATCTTCATCTCCTGTTTCTTCTCTTCTTCCTCCTCCAGCCCCGTCCATCCTTCTGTTCCTCTGATTTCTCTCTTTAACTCAGACTAACATAATGCGATTTTATCGAGCTATAAAAAATGCTAATAGTTTAAAGAGTAAAAAAATAAATATGTTTCTCGACGGTATACTTACTTATAAATTTAACTCCTTGGATTCTGATGTTATTCTTAGCTCTTCTTTGCTTTCTCCAGCCAAGTGTACTCAAGCTGAGGAAGGTGTGTCCCTACCTCCTCCACCTTTAATACCTCTCCTTAAGCTGAATGAAATCGTCAGTGATAAGAGAAGCAAAGTGCAAAGAAGAAGAAGAGGAAGGAGGAGGAGGAGGAGAAGGAGGAGGAGGAGGAGGAGGAGGAGGAGAACAAGAACAAGAAGTAATAGACAAAGAAGAAGAAAAGGATGATAAAAAAAGACAGGAAAAATACATCGTCGTAGCGAAAGGGTTAACTCAGGCTAAAACAACGCGATTTTCCTCAGTCGTAAAAAATCCTAGTAGTAAAAATGACGTGAAATTATCTCCAACAAAGCCTTTCTCTTTTTCCTCTGTAATTTCGTCACTAAACTGGGCAGAAGTGGCTTGCTCTACACATTTTACAAAATTCTGGAGTCTAGTGTGTGTGAGAGAGAGAGAGAGAGAGAGAGAGAGAGAGAGAGAGAGAGAGAGAGAGAGAGAGAGAGAGAGAGAGAGAGACCCTTTGATTTTTTAACTTCACTTCTAAAGCTTTAAAGCAACGTGTTACGCAGCTGGGGAGGAAAGGCCACGCTGTATTTATTTCTGGATACAACTTGTTATTTTGGCTTCGTCGGGAAAATTTTGGGCTGATTTTCTCCCTCAGTCTTTTGCCACCAATTTTGATTTCATTTACTACGGATTTTTTTATTTATCAGAGTGTTCGGAGTTGTTTTTTACTTTGTCTTTTCCTCTTATATTTTCTTTTTTTTTTCTTGTTTTCGAGTCTCGTTTACGGGTCGGTGTTTATCAGTGAAATGCTGATGGAGATTTTTTTTTTTTTTTAATTCCTTTTGGCAGGTGCATCCTCGACGCCATTTCTCTCCCCTCTCTCATTCTTCCTTCTTCCCCCGCCCCCCTTCTCCAAAGTCTTTTCACCCTCCTTGTAATTTTCTCCACTCCTACTTCCACCCCAGTCGTCTCCCCAGCCCACTTCATCTCTTCTCTTTTTCCCCTCCTTCCTTCTCTTCCAATTCCCCTCCTTCCCCGACGGTTCCCTACTTCTCCTTTCCCTCAAATTCACTTCTACTTCCCTTCCCTACCTTTCCCCACACCTTCTCCCCCTCTAATTCTTCTTATCATTTCCCCTCTCCTCCCTTTCCCCAGTTCCAATCCTTTCCCTTAAATACTTTCCCCTCTCCTCCCACATCCCAATCCACCCCATCTCGTGCTTCCCCTCCCTTACCATGTCCCTCTCCTATGCCAGTCCTCTTCTTTCATTTGCCTCCTTTTTTCCCGCATATCTTCCCTCTTCCCTCGTCCGCTTCCTTCCCTCTTCTCAAGCCCATTCCCATTCCTCCACTACCCCTCCCCGTCTCCCCATCTCCTTCCTTTCTTCCCTCTTCCCTTCTCTCCATTACTCCCTTCAAACCTTCTCTCCTCCCCTCCTTTCTCTTTCCTTTTCTCCTCATTCTTCCTCTCCAATCTCTTCCCATCCCCCCCTCTACCCTTCCTGGGCCTCTCCTTCCCTTTCTCTTCCCTTCTCTCTCCACTTTTGCCCTCAAATCCTCTCTCTTCCCTTCCTTTCCCTCCCCCCTCCTTTCCCTCTCCTCTAACTCTTTCAGCTTGTGGTCTGTTACACTTAGATGTCCCGGAAGCGTAACTCTTGAATCTATTTGCATGTGTTCTTTTTTCCTTACCTTCATATTTTTACCTTCCAGTCAGCAACCACATCGATTCCCTTTACTTGGATGACATTATTTTTAGTTATTTTTACCATCTCTACACGACTGTCTTCAATTTAGCAAAGACTTCCTGTTTTAAGCCTCCATGCAAGCCTTCAAGTTTGAAAAGGTGCTCCACAGCTGAATGAAATCGTCTGGAGATAGCAGAAATAAACACAAAAGACATCCTCAGGTTTATCGTGTTTGAAGGTAGGTCATACTAATCGAGAACTAAATGAGGGAGGGGGGCATAGAGTGGCAGGGAAAGAGTAAACCATGAACCTAACCCCCTCAGCCCAATGACGTATTCTGTATCTTATTCTGGCTGCTACAAGACGATTTCATTCAGCATGGAAGACCTATCGGCCTGGAAGTGATAGACAGACCCTTCATCTGCTCCTTCAGTACTAAGACTTTATTTAAATTGTCGAACGGAATCGTCTTGTGATTGTGTGATTGAAATGATAAAAAGGTCATCGTTCTGAATGGGTTAAGGGGTGCTAGTGGTGGGGGGAGGAGGGGGAGGGACCCTACATTCTGAATAAGGAAATGAAAGGATATATAAATGGCAGGGACAGGAAACCAAACATTAACACTGAGAGATATGCGGAAGTGAAGAGGAGGAAAGCGCAAAATTACTCGTACATTGGCTGGATGTATTTAAGCTGTGTGTGTGTGTGTGTGTGTGTGTGTGTGTGTGTGTGTGTGTGTGTGTGTGTGTGTGTGTGTGTGTGTGTGTGTGTGTGTGTGTGTGTGTGTGTGTGTGTGTGTGTGTGTGTGTGTGTGTGTTCCTATGTCTTTATGTCGCTGCCTGTCTGTCTGTCAAACTCTCTCTATATCTATCTTTCTATCTGTATCTTCCTCTCATTCCGCTTCTCCCCTCGTCGTAATTTTAGTCGCGGTAATCTCGTAGTCTTGCCTCTGAGCGTCAAAAATAATGAGTTTTGCTTGGGTGTCGAGTTTTGAGGTTTATTTCCGGGTGTTGAATTACTATTGCTGGATGAACAATATTATTTCTCTCCTGTTTCGCTGGTGTTTTTGTGTCTTTTCCATTTGTGAGTTCTGATATTTTGTTTTTTTATGTCATCTGTTTTTTGTCCGATTGTCCGTGCGTCTCTGTTTGTGTTGTGTTTGTTTGTCTCTGTGTCTGTTTCTTTTTGTCTGTCTTACTCTCTGTCTGTCTGTCTTACTGTCTGTTTTACTGTCTGTCTGACTTACTGCCTGTCTGTCGGTCTCTGTGTGTCTCTCTTACTGTCTGTCTGTCTGTTTGTGTCAGTCTTACTGTTTATCTGTCTGTCTGTCTGTCTGTCTCTGTCTGTTTGTCTGTCTGTCTGTCTCTCTTCCATATATTAAGCCACAAACAATAAACAAATCATATGACAATATATCAATTAACACATAATAATATCACCAAGAGAAACAGACAGCGAATTCCATGTCAAGCGTTCTCCTTTAAAACTAACTGTAGGAGAAAGTAATAGAGATTAATATTTTCAGTGCAGAGAAAACCAGCTTCCAGGTATTAAAACTATATCTTTTAATTTCTCTCATATTCTCTTTAGGATCAATGTTGCTAAAAAGCGTATACATTGGGTTCGTTTATTATCATCCACCTGCGCTCTTTTTTTTTTTTTTTTTTTTAATACTCAGCAACAATCTTTTATGAAGGAATTTTCTGCCATGATTACCAATGAATAAAAAGAATCCAAACGTGTTAAAATATTCACGATAAATTCCACCTTGAATAGTCTACAAGAGAAAGAAGTGTACTGGTCTTTCATTTAACTTTTACATATTTAGGAAGAATATATGTAAAAAATTCATGTGACTTTAAAAATTGTCAACAGAAATGCTATTCACTTGTTGATTTTCGATTCGTTCATGCTAATTCTTTAAGGCCTGGTTCATTCTTACAATTTGACCCCTTCACTAAGACAAGATATTCCAGGATATAAAATCGTTTCTAGGTAGCAAGGAAAAAAAAAAAGACGCTATCATACTGAGAAGGCTAATGAAGAAGAATAAACAGAGAGAGAGAGAGAGAGAGAGAGAGAGAGAGAGAGAGAGAGAGAGAGAGAGAGAGAGAGAGAGAGAGAGAGAGAGAGGGAGAGAGAATATATGTCACTGTACTGAAAGCATTATGAACCAAACGACCTCAGTATTTCTCCCGTTTTACTACTTCCGACGCCCCCATGTTGCCAAGCTGGTCATGTCAGAAGCACCCCCAAAAGAGCACCCCCAACACGAGTCCACGAGAACCCTGGTCACTCGCGTATTCAGGAAGGGTCGAATGCTGCACAGACCTACGTACTCTGCTGTTGGGGTACTCTCTCTCTCTCTCTCTCTCTCTCTCTCGTTTATTCGTTTTACCTCTGGACGATTATATTCGGCTGCATTTATCTCCTTCAGTTAGAAGTCTCTCCCCAGCTGAATAAAATCGTAAGGAGAAAGTAATAATAAAATAAAAAGAAAATCCCTTGGAACGAAGAGGCTAATGTTATTTTTAGATGAAGATGTTGTTAGGGGATTTATGAATCTTAAACCCGATCTATCTTGGCCGAAAAATCTCCCCATGGGTAACGAAAATCATCCATACGTGGGAAGAGTGAAATGGAAAACTACGAAATTGAAAAGAAAGGGTTAAACTGAATAAAATCCTCCGGTGCTTTCAAGAATAACATTAAAAAGATAACAAACTTACTTTTACCTAGTTCACGAAAAGAGATTACCTCAGAGTTGCATAAAATTACCTGAGCAAGATTAACATAAAGAAGAGAGAGCACTTAAACTCTGGCGTCTCCTTTCCCCTTTCTTCTTTCTTCTCCATTATCTTCTTCATTGTTCTCTCCCTTCCTCGTGTGTGTGTGTGTGTGTGTGTGTGTGTGTGTGTGTGTGTGTGTGTGTGTGTGTGTGTGTGTGTGTGTGTGTGTGTGTGTGTGTGTGTGTGTGTGTGTGTGTGTGTGTGTGTGTGTGTGTGTGTGTGTGTGTGTGTGTGTGTGTGTGTGTGTGTGTGTGTGTGTGTGTGTGTGTGTGTGTGTGTGTGTGTGTGTGTGTGTGTGTGTGTGTGTGTGTGTTGTCCCGGAGAGCTATATTACTAGGAAAAAAAGGCCGTGATATCCCATAAACATTTCTACATCAAAAACCAGGCCTAAAACCTTGAGGCGAGATTGCGGCATAGATGCGCTGGAAAAATAAAAATAAAAATCTATAAAGCTTCCCTCACACAAATTTAGTGATATTGTTACAGGTCTTTGTTACCCTCCGTGTGTGTAGACAGTAATATAGATGGGATGGCGTGGAAGGGAGAGATGTTTCTGCGTATGGATATAAAGAAGGACAGACTACAATACATAAATAAATGAATATATAAATGAATGAATGAATAAATGTGTTCTCCTCCTATTGTTGAAGTCTTTTGTTACCGTGCGTGTTTATATGATGGTATTTCTGAGCTGAGATGAAACCGCAAAAACTCTTAAATTTCTCTTTCTTTTTCTGACTAAATAAGAGTATCAAAAACTAATATAATGCCGTAAAAACAATCACTATGGTCTCCCCTTTCTAACGAAGCCTTATTGTTACCGTCCAAGTGTTTACAGCAGAACCTCTGAGTTGTCATGGAAACTCTTGATGCTTACATATATATATTTGACTGTATCTGACTCTTTTGGTGTAGTGAGAGATGCGGGAAGAAGCCGCATTGAAAAATTAACAAAGATATCGTGTTATTGCTAAAGAGTTCTCTGTCAACCCAGCCTATTCCATCCGATAATATTTTGCTCAATTCCCAACGCCACCAGACGTTTCTATGTAGCATTAGGATTTATTATTATTATTTTTTCGAACTGGTGAGGTTCAGGAAAGCCTTCATTAACCCATTCAGTACGGGGCCTCCCCTAAACTGAGTAAAATCGTCTGGAGGTGGCAAAAATGGCCTACGCAAGATATCAAAGTTTGTGAAGTGGTTTTTACATGATACTGTTTCTTGGTTACCACAGAAATCAGAAATGCTGATAAAAAATAGCGATACAGTACTTTTTTCTATTTAGGCGTAGGAAAGTAAAAGATGACGCTACTACAACACCAGCAAAAATCCAATATTATCATCGGTACAAAAAAAAAAAAAAAAAAAATGAAAATTCTTGTAACTAACGTAACTACATTGCAAAATTCTCGAAGAGTTTTTAAGTAGAATATCAGCCATTTATAAAGGCACAAAAAGAGCATTATCGTATTTTGCTCTTCCTCCATTTCCCTGAGAGCTTTTTGTAGAAGGTGAAGCATGAAACTGCAGAGAAACATCCTTAGAAATATATATGCCGTGTAAAAATGGTGCTGCCGTGCCTAGGCGGTGGAATAAAGAGGACGATTGCAGCGATATACAAAGAATATAACTAGGCTCATTTCTCGCAGGCAGGGGACGTGGGTGAAGTCGATTGTAGTTCGGCAGAGAGAGAGAGAGAGAGAGAGAGAGAGAGAGAGAGAGAGAGAAACCTACACTAAAGTGGTATATAACAAGAGGCAGATGTGAAGTGGGTTGGGTGGGAGTACCAAAGGAGAGCCGTGAATAAAGGAAAATTACGGAAAAAAGCTCCTTCAGAGATCCTTGAGGGAGAAAAAACTTGCTTAAAGAGTCGCATGTTCGGAGAGATGGCGGAAAGAGAAGTGTGTGTGTGTGTGTGTGTGTGTGTGTGTGTGTGTGTGTGTGTGTGTGTGTGTGTGTGTGTGTGTGTGTGTGTGTGTGTGTGTGTGTGTGTGTGTGTGTGTCTGTGTGTGTGTGTGTGTGTGTGTGTGTGTGTGTGTGTGTGAGAGAGAGAGAGAGAGAGAGAGAGAGAGAGAGAGAGAGAGAGAGAGAGAGAGAGAGAGAGAAACACGTCGTAGAGAGTCAGGAGAAAATAAAATAAAAGAGGAAGGGGACACACTTGAGAGAAAAAGCATTTCCTGGAGTGGCGTGTACCTAAAAGAGGACGGCAAAGGAGAAGAAAATATTAAGAAAAGGCGTAGGAAAAATGAATATAAAAAAAAGAGGTGTATTAAGGACGGAAAAATTATGAGAGTTCAGGGGAGAGAGAGAGAGAGAGAGAGAGAGAGAGAGAGAGAGAGAGAGAGAGAGAGAGAGGGCGAGGAGGAAAGACCTAGGAAAAAAAAGTCATAAATAAATAAAAGTACTCGAGGATGTGGGGGAGGAGGTGAGAGGACGTGGAGAGGCATCAAAGTTTGCTATTAGGGTCAGTGCCCTCCACCACCCCCGCACCCCCGAGACCGCCACTCCCACCCCTCATTATCCATCCTCACGCCCCACACCCCATCACCAACTTCCTACCGAGTCGTGTAATTGTCAGGACGACGACTTTCTCACCCGCGGCAAATACTCGGCCTCGGAGACAAGCTTTACTGCCAAATGTTGTATTATTAAAAACTGGCGTGAGAAGGTAAAGGCATTAGCAAAATTTCAAGAGACATTTGTGAAACCTCTGATAAAAGTAGACCTAGTTCATCTGCCTTGCCTTTCAGTGTTGTCTGTAATGCGGCATGCAGGCTAACCACTTTTAATGCTCAAGTGACCCCAAAAATGACGCGTATGAAACTGGGGATTTGGGTGCACTTCCCTCCCCCCCCCCTCTGATTATTGTGTTTACTATTGCTGTTTATGTTATTACAGCTGACTAAAGTGACTCTGGATATTGCAAATGGTCAGTAACTGCCTCGTTTGTGTGATGGTCAAGGATACACAGTTCTTCTCTGTACGTGTATATGACTGTCAGGTATACATTACTCTCATGCACTGGTGTCAAGTAAATATAAATTGCTTGCTTATATGAAGACGCGCGCGCGCGCACACACACACACACACACACACACACACACACACACACACACACACACACACACACTGGATGATTGATTTCAAGCTTACTGTTGCCGCTAGGGGGGACGGGGGAGGAGGGGTTCTCGGAAATGGGAAAAGCAACCTCATTTACTCTCATTCACTCTCGCAGCTGTCGTCCATATTGCCCTGGACCAAGCTAATTTTGAAAGATCCTCAATCAGGCTCCGCTAAATGCTACGGTTTATCCTTGTCGTTTCACTTCTTGTATGCTCTAGGCCATGAACATCGAATCATCTGTCAACATATCACTTCTTACCAATCTCTTCTGTTCCGTACACAACCCTCACCCTCCTAGATGCTCAATCTCTTTCACACCATCTTTCAACTTCCATCTTAGTCTCTCCCCCTTCTCCCACTCTCTCTACTTACTTAGATGTTAGTCTCCCGTCACCCATTCTCCCCAAACTGCCATGCCATACCTCTGCAATCTCTTCAGTCCAATTACCTATTTCTCCAGTTATGATAAGAAGACAGATGTAATTTAAGAGGCCCTATGCTGACGATTCTATTTCTTTGCTTTCCTGTTTTTTGTTTCCCACCCAATTTAGTCTTGAGAATAGGGTAAGGATAATGTTGATGCTTTATTCAATCCGCATATATATAAATTGTCAACTCGGTGCAATTATCTTCATATAACCCAATTTCAAAGGAGCCACCAGGGACGAGGAGAGGCATTGTGACGGTCGGCATACTCGGTGAAAAAATGAGGCGGAAAAGTGCGAGGCGAGTGTAGAGTATTTAGGAAAAACAAAAGAGCGGGAACCCGGACTCAAGACTTCATTTTCCACCCTGGAGGAGGAGGAGGAGGAGGAGGAGGAGGAGGAGGAGGAGGAGGAAGAGGAGGAGGAGTGAGGTAATAGTTTGTAAGCACTTACCAGCACCGCCATCTTCTCCTCCTTCTTCTCCTCCTTGGGATACTGTGTAACACTTTCTCCCTCCTCCCTCTCTCCTTTTGTCCCTCTCCTCTCTGTAAAAATGTCGGACCCCCACAGCTTTATTCGTATTCAGTTCGGCGAAGCTCCTTGTGTTGCGTCTGTGTGTGTGTGTGTTTTTTTTTTTTAACTTTTTTTCCTGTAGTATATTTCCAATTCACCCAGCGAGGCATACGACACAAAACAAAGAGCGTGTTATTTTACATCTCTGTCGCATTTTCTTCTCGTGCTGTCTTTAGATTCTCCTGTTGTTTTTAGACAAAGGGAGTAGTAATAAGGTACAACTCTGCAGTTCATCCTTTCCCGTTTTACTTTAGTCTCTGCTATTATGGCCTCGTTTTCTTTCCCGCTGAGGAACGTGTGTAGTTTACATCTCTGTCGCTTTTTGGTGTTTTTTTTTTTTTCCGATTCTGCTCATACTCTCTTTGCTACACCAATGAAATACACACACACACACACACACACACACACACACACACACACACACACACACACATTCTCTCTCTCTCTAATAAGTGTGGACAAAACTGATCACATCACGTTCACGCGCAACTTCACCCCACAAAGTTCGCCTCAATATCCAGCCTTGAAGAATATGAATCGCGGCCGAATTCGAGGCGAGTGTGTGTCTATGTGTGTTTCTGTGTTTGATGTGTATCGGTGTGTGTCCGCTCATGCTTGTGTGTATGTGTATGTGCTTGAGTATGTCCTGTGTGCGTATGTCTTGTGCATGTGTCTGTCTTTATATACCTCTGTGTGTCTATACATATCTGTATTTCTGTGTTTGTGTGTGTCTATATGTCTGAGTGTCTGTATATTCTTGAGTGTGACTGTATATGCCTGTGTGTGTCTGTTTATGCCCGTGTATATTCTGCGTATGCCTGTGTGTGTCTTCATGCCTGGCCCTAAAAAAAAATCACGGTAGAGTCATACTGCGAGAGGTTCTATTTCTGTGTATTTCCTTGCCTGTGTGTTTGAGTGTTTCCCTGTATATCTCTGTATGCCTGTGACTCTCTCGGTATTCATGTGTCTTCTTGAATCCCTTAGTCCCCTTCATCCTATGTGTCCAAGGGTATTCATGTGTCTTTCTGGAGTATGTTTTATGCGTCCTCGTCTTCGTTGTAAATTCGTAAGTATTTTATGTATCTCTCCGCGTCATTGTATGTATGTCTTACCTCTGTATTCCTGTTTGCTCTCGTGTATCCCTGTGTCTTCCTCTATTTATGCATGTTTGTGTGTAACTGTGTACCCATGTATTTTGTCCTGTATGTTCCGTATGATTTTTATGATTACATGTGTCTCAGTATATCCTAGCGTTTTTCCCTTAATGTTTGAGTGTTTTTCAGTCTATCAGTGTGTTTTTCTACGTGTTTTCTGTCTCTGTGAAATTCTGCGTGTCTCAGTGCTTTTATGAGTCTGTGATTTGTAGTATCGCCTTTTACGTTTTTCTGTGTTCACATGTTGTCAACGTGTGTCCTCTTGTGCTGCGAGTCCATTTGTGTGTGTGTGTGTGTGTGTGTGTGTGTGTGTGTGTGTGTGTGTGTGTGTGTGTGTGTGTGTGTCTTTCCTCTCTGCCCGTGTGTCGTGTGTGGTGGTGGTGCTTGGTCTGTCTCCTGGAGGATATTTGCAGCGCGGCGTCTTGTATGCGGGGAAACATGAGAGACTCTCCGGCATATTCTCTTCTCACAGCTTTTTCCCGATGTTACTGTTTACCATATATATTTTTTCCGTATACATAAATAAATAAATAAATGCGCTCGTTATTTTTCCACTAACCCCTTCTGTCTAATAAGGTGGTTTCGCTTTATTCTTGCCACCTTCAGACGATTTTATTCAGCATACGATAGATTTCTAGTTATGGACTGATTACTGAAGGAAATAAAACCCTACAGTTCGGCAACACTATCCTAAGCTTAATAAGAATCGTTATGGCAACAGCAAGAATTGAATGGGAAAGAAGTCGCCGAATTGAAGAGGTAATGTTTTTACTGCTACTACTACTACCATACTACTACTACCATACTACTACTACTACTGCTATGACTACTACAACTGTTACAATGACGACGATGATGATGATGATGATGACTAAAGTAACTTCCTCTCTCCCAGTCTCTGTCGCAACATGCTATAATTTAATCCACTTTTTATAATTTTCCGTTCCCGCGTCTTTTTTTTTTTGGCAATTTTGAACTTTTTTTTGCTTTCTGTATTTACTCACTTCACAGTCGCTCCCGGAGATTTCACTTTTTACCATATGTGTTTTTCTTTCAGCCCTGGATCCTTTATTTAGATCCGTTTGTTTTTCTTTTCCTTTAATAAATAACTTTTTTTAAATCTCACACCCTCCATCGCTCACTTTCCACTTTAGCGTATGCATTTTTGTTCAATTATGCCCCTGTAGGTCTTGTTTTTCTCTTACCTAAAAATTTTTCTGTACATTAAATTTCGTATATTACTCTCATAAGCAGCCTCTAGCATATGTATTTTACTTCTTTATACACATCACTTATATATGTTTTTGACCATATCAGTGTATTTCTTTGCTTATCAGTCATGGTCATGTTCCTTTCACACACACACACACACACACACACACACACACACACACACACACACACACACAACCGTTTTTATTTTTGGCTTCTATAACGGAAGGCATTATGTTATTTATTCAGGTCTCTACCGTTCTTCGTTTATAAATTCTGCACTTCTCTTACTTTTTATAACTCACATTTTCTGTTCATTTCGGCCATTGCTCAGAAAATCCATAATATTGCCTCGGTCTATGTTTATGAAGTGAGAAGCTGTAACTATCCAAGGACCTGGGCTACATACCTAAAACTCAGGTATCATATTCGTAAACCTTCTCGGGCTAAAGCAAAATCATATCACAGGTAAGAGCCACAACGAAGTCCACCTGTGCCACGACTGAAAATAAACCGGAAAAATAAAAGACGACCACGAGAGAATGAAAAATAAAAACAGGGGACCGACACGAAGAAAAATAGAAAAATGCTGCCCTAAAAGAATAAGGCAAAGTGAGAGTAAAAATAACTGACTCTCGAAAAAGAAGGGGGAAAAATGTGTATGGAAGAATTAGTCCATGCAAGAATTTAACCTTTTCAGCACTGCGATTTCTTTTAAAATTTATTCTTGCTACTTCCAAAACGATTTGATTTGGTTCAGGAGAAATATTTTGGGCTGGAAAGGACTGATACAAACTTCCTTAATTCCTTCATCACGGGGATGCTCATTTAATCTATAGACAGACGCCTTTAATTCCATAAGGGGTGGCCACAAACAAATCGCCTCCATGTCGCCCTGTCTCCCATCATCAGGCTGCCCTCTCTTCAGTTCTCATCTCCCTTTTTCATATGCATCTCCGTTCAGTCCCTCTATCTCATCCTCGATTATCCCCTTAATCTCTCCCTCACTCACAAACACTCTCCTAGTTAATCGCCATCCTTTCTGGTAGTGGCAAGATTAAATTATAGATGACGTTCTAAAAGTGAGGAGATTATTACGAAAAACAAAAAATAAAATAAAGAAGCAACTGTATACAATATGACAATGGAAGGAGGAGGAAAAGATGGAGTATGGAAAATTTTTAAAGAAGATGTCCAGGTGAGTAAAAAACAAGATGTGAAAAATATGACTCTGTTGGAATAAAGGAAGAAAATGTTTAAATTATGGAATAAAAACAAAATTGGCTCAAAAAGAATAAAGGCGAAAATGAGAAAAGAAAAAAGATTATCGCTCTCGAATTATTGCATGAAAAATATGCTTCCTGAAAAATGGGAAAAAAACTTGGGTGGGTCTAATCAGAGGGTTTATTGAATTAGTCTGTGTCTGCGCCTCACCACAACCCTGTCATCACCACCACCTTTTTATCACCACTCTCTCCTGTCACCACCATCTTCTGTTATCACCACCACCTACTGTTATCACCACCACCTACGGTCATCATCACCACCTTTTTTATGTCCACCCTCTTCTGTCATCACCATCTGCTGTCATCACCACCAATTCCATAATCACTACCACCTTCTTTCATAAAAACCATCGGTCATCACCACAACTATGCCATCATCAGCACCTCCTGTCATCACCACCATCTCGCGTCATCACCATCACTCTTCTCATCACCACAACATTCTGCTATTTCTTTTTCTTTCACCAGCTATATATCTTCACTGTTATCATCACAACCTCGATTTCACTACCTTCCTTATCACCACAAGCTTTCAGTTCATCTCCTACTACTCTACTACTACTATCACCATCACTACAACCAGCATTCTGTCCCTGTTCCCATCACTACAACCAAGTATCTATCTTCCTGTCACCATACATTTGCTTTCACCATCTCCAATCATTACGATAACAACAACATTATGTCTTTTTCCATATCTTTACTATTATTTTCACCTTCACTGGCATCATCACATCCTTGCAATCACCACCTTGCATCATCACCACAAACAGAGCTTTATTGTCACTCCTGTCATAGCAATCCTCTCTTTCTTCGCTGCTGTCATCTCACTCTGGCTTCATCACCTCATTCGTACCACAGAAGTTGACATATCTAATCCAGGCACCATAGCTACCCCTGTCTTTACTACCATCACCTCATCTTTTCCTTAACTACCTCTTATTATCACCACACCAGAGCTATCACCACAACCACAATTCTATCCCACTCATGTCACCACTATCCTCTTTTTATCACATCTTTATATTTGCAGTGCTGCCACCACGCCTGAACTTTCTTATCTCTTCCACTGACACCAAAAGCAGATCCCTCTTTTCACTGCTATCACCACAATATCACTTTCATTACCCTCCTCATAAATATATCTTTTCATGAAAGCCCTCTCCTTCGCCCCTTCCCCCCCAAAAAAAAAAAAAAAATCACTTCTTTCATCACAAGCCAACATTACAATCACCACAATCATATCATCACTTCTCTCACCACAGCTCCAACCACATCTCACCACCCCTCTTCACTACAACATCCAACAACAAACCTTCACCACAGTCCCTCCCACCACAAAATTCGCCTCTTTTCGTCACGCTAATTCTGAAGTTCGCAATGGCTCAAGTTTGTATATTTAATTGACCTTAAAAAGTATTGCTGGTGTTCCGGAGGCAAACTACATTGTTGAACTCTCTCTTTGCTTTTCTTTTTTTCTCTTCCCCTCAGGTACAAGTTAGACCGCTAAAATTTTCACAAACTCCCAAGCTCCATCCGCTCCTCTTTCCTCCCCTCTTACATTTCGCGAGTGCCAAGTGGAGAAACTCTACCACCTCGAAAATGGCGAGGTAAATATGTACTGGACGTGCGACAACTCCTACAGCGGCGGGGGGAGACACAGAAAGCGGGAAAACTTGCACAGCATCGTTCGTCCTCGGTGACCCTAGCAAATTCGGAGAAGTGTGTTGAATTGAAAGCGACACGTGTACTTTTGCCTACCCACTCAGCTGTCTCCGGACCCGACTTGCTCTTGGGAACTAAGGACGAGGATGCCACTACTCATACCACTGAGATGTTGATATGTACCTGGAGTCACGTTCATTGAAGTGTAGGCTATTATTTTTCTGGTTGTCCCTCAATATCCTGCTAAACACTAGGGATCTGGATGCTACTATGGATATCAAGGATTTGTTGATATTTACCTTCTGCCACGTTTACTGGCAGAAGTGAAGTTTAGAATAAATGAAGTAGGAAAGGTGCTGGGAGGAATGAAAAAAGTGTTTAAATGTCGTTCGCTTAGAATGGATGTAAAGAGAAGGCTGTATGAGGGTGTTGTGGTACCGACTGCATTATATGGGGCTGAAACATGGAATATGGGTGTAGCAGAGAGGAAAAGTTTGAATGTAATGGAGATGAGATGTCTGAGGAGTATGTGTGGAGTGACGCGTATGGATCGGGTGCGAAATGATGAAGTGCGAAGGAGAACTGGAGTTGTTCGGGAGATGGCTGGCAGAGTTGAGCAGAGGGTGTTGCAATGGTTTGGGCATATGGAGAGAATGGATAATGAGCGATTGGTGAAAAAGATAACTAGATCTGATTTGAGAGGTGTAAGGCTGAGAGGAAGACCACGAATAGGATGGATGGACAGTGTGAAGAGAGCGCTGGATGCGAGAGGGATGTCTGTTGAGCAAGGAAGAGTGGCTGTGCGTGACAGAAATAAATGGAGAGAAATTGTGAATGAATAAGTGATGACGCAGCCCTGAGGGGATATTCTCCCGCATTTGGTCTGATCAGCTAGTCAGGTCAGGTGCGGGTAAGGGGATGGGTCTGTTATGATGTGGCAGGGGTAAACCAGTTCTGCTGTCGGGCCCTGCTGCGGATGTCACTGATTGCATTGCCCAGTTGACCCTTGTGCGGTGTGGTGCGGTGAGGATCTGTCCGTTCTCCCCTTTGGGGCTAAGATGCGAATGAATGTGTTTGAATGGATGAGTAAATGGAGAGTGAGTCATCCTGTCTCGGCTACCTCCCTTTCCTTGGGGGAAGCAGCCTAGGTATATAGATAGATAGACGTTTACTGTTGTTTACTAGTACACTTTGGGTGCATTTTGTGTCTCTTGATATTCTTCTTGGAACTAGGGACTTGAATGCTTCTAAGAATGGGAGTGCGGGAAGGGACAAGTAAATAGTGGTGAGTACAGGGGAGTCAGTTTTCAATATATTTTTTTTGTGCTCTTTGCGGTCTCGAAATTACCTGTTAGAGTATGTTTATTAACCTCATTAACTATACTCAATCCCGTGTTACCTGACGGAACTGGGCCACACAGACAGCTTGAATACTAAGTCGTGGTTGCATGAGGTACCAACGAGTGTCCATGGTTACAAGTCAAACTGACCCACCACAGTGACTACACTTGCCCATCAATTGAGCTGAAATCGGTTAGGGAGCTTTGTCGGGTCGAAAAATACGCGCTATAGTGTTTTTTTTGGGTTCTACATATCTTACCGGGAGTTACATATATGGGTGCTACTATTGACGTTAAAATGCCAGGGGCAAGTGTTACCTGGAAGTCACCTTTACTACACCTGTTTGTCAGTGTCTTTTGCGATTATTAGGCACGTTCATTATCACCCTGTTTTTTAAGCAAGCTACCTACCTTAAAGGTCACCTGGCTCACGTGGAGGCAATGGGTGTAGGCTACATTATGGATCCTCTCAAATCTCGCAAATATTATATCGACTACGGTATGTAAGGCCGTTACTCTCTCTCTCTCTCTCTACGTATATGGCGTATATTTACTGGGTGTATATA
This sequence comes from Coenobita brevimanus, assembly GCF_032717465.1. NCBI lineage: Eukaryota > Metazoa > Arthropoda > Malacostraca > Decapoda > Coenobitidae > Coenobita > Coenobita brevimanus. The sequence goes on from NC_137042.1 coordinate 31,266,612, forward strand.
ATTAGATACCGATAGACAGACAGATATGTTGCGAAGGGGTTAAGATCTAGGACGCGTCTCTCCCAAGCAGGGGGATATCTGAGAGCTGTTTGGTGACAAAATTGCTGTGTTAGGTCACAACAACAGCTGAAGCTAGTTGTGCAGTTCATAAGGACATTCATTTTCCAGGAGTTACACAAAATATTTTTTGGGAATGATGTTATTACACGGCAGCTTAAGCCTTCCTGGTGACCTACCTTGGTGCTGGTGACACATAATACCCGTGAACTGGTAATGGATTGAAAGAAAAGGTTTCTGAAACATGATATCGGTATTAAAAGTCCTGCCACCTCTCCTGTTTCTCTCTTCATGGAGTTATAAAATCAGTCTGGTGAATCCGGAGCAGCTGACACCGATGACTTTATATTGCCTTAAATATCATCAATGCTGGTTTAAGGACAGAGGCAGAAGAGGTGACAGAACTTTTGCTCCAAAAGTACCTCTGGAGCTAATAACACACCTGTGGGAAGGAGAAAATGGAGGAAGGATAACTTAACACATCTAAGGGAGACTGACAGGAGAGTAAAGGGATAAGGGGGACGTGATACTCTTGTGGGGATGGGGTCAGGGGGAGGAGAAAATTGGGGGAAAGGTGGAGGGGTGGTCATGGGAGGATGGAGGAAGGGGATCGAGAAACGGGGGGGACGTGATACTCCTGTAGGGGGGGGGGGCAGGGAAGGGGTCTGGTGGGCGTACTGTAGACTCACCTGGGGGGTTGACCTTCGCCACCAGCCGCAACAACAGATCCTGGCTGGTGTTCTCAGGCACCTCCACCTCGTACTCAGGCTGCTCGAATTCCACCGGGTCGCTGCCCACCAGCTTCGTTACTGAAGAGGGACAGAGAAGGAAATATTAATGGCTTGTCCTTCGATGTCTGTTTATGAGTCATTCTGTGCTACTTCTATACTGAATCAGCCTTATGCCCCAAATTAATATACTTCCGCTAAAATTATTACAACCCAAATTTAATCCAGCCCTCTACCCCCTCCCTACACACATACATTTTTACTCTGCCTCCCATCCGTAATTATTCTTGCCTCCACTCAATATCAGTCAACCCTGCCCACATGAATCTACTGCACACCCGTAAATTACACAGACCCCTGCCAAAATCAGTCTTTCCCCCTACCAAAAAAAAAAAAAAAAAAAAATCCATTTTTTCCCCTCTCCAGCGCTCATAGCTAATCTGCATACGCCCAGAATGAAACTACCCCACCCCGAAAATAAACCTGCCTTACGAATGAACCCACTTTTTGCCCACAGTGAACCCACCATAGGACTGAACCCACACTAAGTCCCCAAAATGAACCTACCCGACGAATGCAACCATCCTATGCACCAAATATACACAACCTGCCACTAAAATATGCCCGCCCTATACCGCAAATGAACCCACCCTATGCCCAAAATAAGCCCATCCACCACTCAAAAGGAACCCACCCAACGCCCTAAATGAACCCATCCTAAACCCAAAATGAATCCATCCAACACCGCAAACGAACCCACTCTACACCCAAAATGAACCCACCCTAAGCCCCAAATTAATCCACCAAACGCCAAAAATAAATCCAACCCTACATCTAAAATAAACCCACCAAACGTCAAAAATGAACCCATCCAATGCCCTACATAAACCCACCCTCCACCCAACATGAACCCACCCAACGCCCAACCCGTCCAGAGCAAGTCCACCCTCCGCCCACGCCCAGCCCGGTCAGGAGGGGCCCTTGATGCTGCCGTGAACTGGGCTCGTTGGGTCCGCTCTCCCCGGGGCTGCGGGAGGCGGTAAATCACCCACCACGCCCCTTAATACAAACTGATGGAAATACGCCAACAATCCCCCACCCCCTCCCTCAACCCCTCCCCCAGCCCCTCACCTCCTACCATCGCCTCCTCCTCCCATCCCCAACTCTATCTGCTGGCAAGAGTAGCAACATTATCAAGAAAAATGTGGCAAAATAACCAAGATATGCTTAGCAAAACAGCCAAGTAAAAAAGTAGCAAACATGTCAAGCAAAGTTAATCAATTCAGTCAAGTGAAATTTAGCCCAATAACCAAGTGAAATGTAAAAAAAAATAAAAATAAAAAAAAGCTAAACGTGGCAAAACAGCTAAACGAGACATTGGCAAAAAAAAAAAAAAAAAAAAACGTGGTGAAAACTGCCATGCAAGATGCCGGAAAAGTCATTCATTCATTCATTCATTGCCAGACGCCATGTATCCCAGACAGGGTGGCCAAGGGCTTAGAGTTAATTGTTTTACAGGGAGGGGCACTAATCCTCCACCAACCCCACTTGACGTAGGGAAAAGTGACAGTAATAAAAACTACCAAAATGTCTAGGACTAACATAGGTATTAGCCAACTTAGTAAAATAGTCGAGAAACGCGGTAAAAAAAATAGTCAAATAAGATAAAGTATAATGCCCAAGTAAAACGCAGCCAAATAGCTAAGCAAAATGTAACCAAGTAACTAATAAAGAGGTAGCAACATAACCAACGAAAAAAGCTAAGGGAAAAGTAATAAGGCAGTGAGGTAAGCGCTTGGAATAAGGGTAAAATTAGGGCCCTTTCCGGCAGGCAGGAGTGGCAAAAGTAGCGGAGTAAGTGGCCGTAATAAGAGGGGAAAGTAGCATTTTTGTAGGCAGGTAGAGTAATGAGGGATGTGGTCTTTATAAGCGTGAAGTAGCACTCGGCACCACACCTCAGGAACAAAGCTACTGACTTACATGAGAACAAGCTCTATAACCTCCTATCTTGTGCACCCAACTGCTCACCAATAAAGGAACAATCTTAACTCTCCGTGGCGCATCTTCTCTGGTATTTTATCAGCAATAAAGCCAAACGATTTTGTTCAAATGATAAAGGCATAGGAACCAAAGAAAGGAAAATTATTAACTAAACAGATTTTTTTTTTCGCTTCCGTAGGTTCTTTCCCAATTATAATCGTCTAGTGGTTGCATGACTAAAATAATCAAAGTCCTCATACTCAAAGATTAAAAACACGTCCGGTATAGAGTACCACGACAAACAGTGTTATGTGGCGACCTGACACGAGGCCCAGAGGCGCTGTTTTCTTGCGTGCCGACAGATGGGCCCGGATTCTCGTCGATTGAGGAGATTCGCTATCACCTATTCCTAAGCTACTTATTTTGTTAATTATTCTGTGTTACATAAATTCTTCCAATATCGTCACACTCTGCATAAATAACGTACAAATAATCGCTAAGGAAGCTTCTGACTAACAAGACTCCGGGCCATGGAGTTACTGTGCGTTGTCTCTTTCACATCGCGTGTACCATCGCGGACACTAACAATGATCCACTTCCTATCAAAAAATAAAGCGACAATGGGCAAGGACTTTCAAATCTCGGTCAATCCTATTTTCGGACGCCAACAAACTCCTCGGAATACTTTGTACGATTTTAATAATTTCTTGGCAATAAACTGGAGCAATATTTTTGATCGCAGTTGTACAGTTGAGGACAAAAATGTCGATACACCTCATTAAAAATAAATACAGAAAAATAAATAAATAAACAAGACGATGGTGACAAATGGAAACCTGGTGTCGCGATCACTGAACTCAAAACAGATATCAAAATAGCATATACGAGTTTCATTTATATTTGGCGAAATGGTGGAACGTTATTATTGTCCACGACTGTTCATAATGGCACAGCACTTCACATGTTCTGCTAAGGGGAGAGTCTATTAAAGGTGACTGATTGTAAGCCAGTCACTGTAAATGATTCTCTCACACGTATTAAAATCTCTCTCTCTCTCTCTCTCTCTCTCTCTCTCTAGCCAGCAGAGGAGTCAGTATCACATCCACTTCACAGGTAATATTACATAACACTAATTAACACACAGTTTACCTTGATTAATGTTTTTGGAGGCATTTTTCCCTCTCCATTTTCTTCTTCATCTTTACTATTGATATAATTATTTTTATTTACTGATTTATATTCTTGATCCCGAAAACGACCAGATCTCCTCCCTCTGACATCAGTCCTAAGTATGACGATGACGAAGGCGACGACTACGATGGTGATGTTGATAATGATTTCACTGTCCCATCAAAACCCACACACATCATTCCTGAACACTCATCACAGCTTTACCACTCGCTGTACAATAGGTCAAGCTAAAATCGCATTATTATTATTATTATTATTATTATTATTATTATTAATATTATTATTATTATCACAGTCTCCATGTGTATTATCCCCCTCTGAAAATGTAACGTCGTAATAAGCTCTGAATTTTTTGCTTCACTCTAAATCGTTCGATGCTTAATTTTATCATCTCTCTGTATTGTAATAAAGTCAGTTGCTTTAACACACATGTGAGCGCGCAAACACACACACACACACACACACACACACACACACACACACACACACACACACAAACTCCCCCCTCCAAACACACACTGATCCCCATCCCATCACACACACACACACCCTCCCCCGACACACACACAGGGCCAGTGTCAGGACGCGCCAGGTCATTACTGTACATATACTTTACGATGAGTAGCCATTTCTGGAAAAGTAGATTCATATTTTTTGCCCTAAGCCTCGGAGCCACATTGCTATAAAATAAACAGTAACAGCTTTTGTTTTTCCTTTTTTTTATGGCGAGAGTTAATTGTACTTGTTAAAAAATGAGATGCGATATTAAAGTCAACATGAGAGTATTAATGACATATAAATTACACGAACAGACATCACAAACTGCTATTTCTCTCTCTCTCTCTCTCTCTCTCTCTCTCTCTCTCTATTACCCCCAAACCCGCACTCTCAATGGCTTAGTTGACTCTCCTAGCACCTCTTTTTTAATTATTTATTATTCTGATTTCCCCTCACTATTCTTTTATTTGCTTTCATTTTTTTTTTACATTGACGTTAATCGCATGGCAAACGGACAATTGAGCATTACTGAGCAATAACGAGAAATAAATTAGTGAGGTGTAAGTGTTAATATTTTCAGGCCCCTATGGCTCACTCAACTTAAATAAATCTTTTTTTTTTTTTAATTGGAATAATGATAAAATTATCTCGACCATCAGAAGCATAATTCTGACAATATAAACATTCTCAGCTTCCTTTGGCTCCCCCAGCTGAATAAAATCGTCTAGTGTGAGATGGAAGAGAAGGCTAGAGTTGTGTCCACCATGAGAGGGCAAGAGGTCCATTTAACACGGCCAGAAAACATTGGTAGTTCTCTCCCTGATGTAATTTGAGAGACAGTGTTCTTCGGACTTAACTCTCAGGAGGGTTTTTTCACACTGGAAAGAAAAAATGCAAGTAACAAGATTAAAATAGTTTGGCAGCAGCAAAAATACAATCGTCAGGCCGTAGCAACATTAAAATCGCCCAACGGTATAAGAATGATAAAAATGCGCTGTCTTATCAAAGAAACTGCCTGATATACTTCCTGATATGTCTGACAGAAGATTTTCGCCGTACACTTCATTAGAGACTCAGAGAATAGCAATAGCAGCATACAAAGGACGTCACTCTCCTGAAGAGGTTAATTAAAGCCTATCTCACACACGTTAATTCCGCCTTCACTAGTATGCTCAACTGTCATCATCAGCTCCTTCACACCCGTCTCCAGTCTGTGTCACGACCTAATGAGACTTGGCTAAACTAGAGAACAATAACCAAACCTGCTGGAGTCTCGCTTCATCAGGAGTTCGGGAATCCAAACGCAAACAGGAATTATTGTCTGGGAAGCGTGGCGGTCTAATGGTAGATGGCCCAATCTATTTCTTTCTTTTTTTATGCTAAGAAGAAGGAACCAAAGGCCAGGAGCCCGCAAATTGTTCCCTTCAAGAAAAAACAAGATATCAGAGAACCGTATTCACGCACCATAAGCCTCACACAATTGCTAAACATTCTTAAGCTTCTAGGACCACTCTAAGCTGAATACAATTGTCTGGAGTTAGCTGGAATGAATTACTAGAGTTGCCCTGGCCATGCCAGGGTTAGTAGTGCCAGTACTAACACTCAGGCTGCTGTACCTCAATTTCGTTTAATGTAATAAAAAAAAGAAGTTATATCGGTATTAAGGAACCAATTTATCGTCATATAATTTTTGATACAGAACTAAGCATACAGAATTAACAGAGACAAATGACAGAGAAGAACAGAGATAAAAACACGTTGAAGTGCAAGTGGAACAGGATAAAACTTAAAAATCGTGCAATGTTAAATATAATTTCTTTCACAGAATTAAGAAAATAATTCGGAATATGACAAAAAGGAGAAAAGAAAAGCCCTCAGGTGCAAATGTAAATTAATATGACGTTAACAATATACTCCCCTAGTCTCTGGGTAAAAAAAATAATGAACGAAAATATATGAGCTAAAATCGCGGCAAAACGCAAAAGTATGCCAATTTTTAGTCGCAAGAGAATTATCCAAAAGTGAACCGGTAGAGGCGGATATAAAAGAGGCAAACTGGCGCCAAAGTGCACGTGTATCAGGCTAATGTTCTCTTCAAGGGAATCTTATTGCGCCACATCCAGGCTGAGCGGGTCCCAGTTGCCGATAATCAATAGAGACATCGAGCAAATACCACGCATAACTCGCAGCTGTATCGCCTCCCTTCTCTAACTCTTTCAATGCTGGAATTTCGCTTGGTAGTTGAATAAAATGGATTGGTTTGTGTGGGCGGTGTGTATAATTAGAGAGAGAGAGAGAGAGAGAGAGAGAGAGAGAGAGAGAGAGAGAGAGAGAGAGAGAGAATGTTTATAAGAGGAACCTGCTTTTCAACTCTCTGACTGAATAATGCACAGATGAGGACAAAATTTTTAGCCCACTATTACACCTCTTCTTACTGTCATCTGTTGGGTACTTTTTCTAAGCTGAGGGAGGCTTCGTATGTTTCTCTGTCCATAGATGAGTCTTTTTGATACGATGCGGTAGGGGTAAACTGACGGACATGCCCTAGTTGTTAATTAGAGACTGAGTAATAAATCGCCTCTGTGACACCGTGAATGGATCCCCCCTGTGCATATCCAGCAACACAGGGTCTGAAGCTCCCATCACTCACAGCCTCCCAGTGTCTTGCCAAAGCTGCCATTATCTTTAATTATGATGTCACGGGAGGAGGGGCAGTGACTGAGGAGGGTATGGAAAAACCAGGAGATAATATTTTCCTGCCCAGTATTTTTCCTTCTTACTGGATGGGGCTTCAGTTTAAAAATAAATGTAGAGGAATACGTAGACAGACCTGACAGACAGAGGCAGAGGGACAGGCAGAGAGAGACAGACCTTTCCCCTGTCTGTCTGTCTGTCTAGCTGCCTTCGTCGTTGTTGACCTTAATGACCCTCGTATCACTCAGATCTTACGAGGGATCTTACGGGAGATTTTATGGCAGATCTTTACGGGTGGTCTCTTCAATGAGCTGCGTCACGAGCGATCTTACAAGCGCTCGTATGGGATATTTCTGTAAATGAAGTCTTCGAATGAGTGATTTTAGAAGGGAACTTACAAGGAATCTCTCATCCTTTGGGAGAAATATTAACTTTGGGAAAGCGTCCTTCACGTGGGCTTAAACGGTACAGGTGGTTACAGGTGGCCAGGTGTTACAGAAGTGGTCTGTTGTTTGAAAAGGCATGAATTTTTTACCAGGGTGGGGAACGGGAATAGTCTGATAAAATATCCCACCATATACCACTACACCCATACTAATTAAGATGGCCTTAGCATGTATTCAGTATGGACGGTGGGTACAAGCGCCGAAATAGTGCTGTGTGAAGGTGTCTAACATGTAGGAGGACTGTTGGGCCCTCAGGCAACGAAAAGTTAATGACTATGTCCAGAATCGTATATAAAAACAACGAAGGAAAGGTCGAGAGAAATAAGTACAAAAATCACACAAGTAAATATTATAGGGAAGGAAAAATAACTCGTAAGAGAAATATAAAGTAAAAGGGACGTTTGAAAGGTCGTTAGGAGTACTGTATATAAAGACGTGATTAAATAGGTGATTAAATAAAGACGTGATTAAATAAGTGATTAAATAAGTCTTACGTTGAAAGAAAAACTTGTAAGAGGAAATTTGAATAGAACGCAGAAGGTAAGGGAAAAAGCCGCATATTATTAGAGATAAAAAAAAGTCGTTTGGGAAATCTAAACAAATCGTAAGAGCTAGTAAAAAAAAGTCGTAAGGGGGTAAGTAAAAATTAGTAAGTTATAAGCAGTGAGAGTCGTACCAGGCAAGAAAGAAAAATCGTAAGAGACAAGCAAAAAATGGCGTACGGTGAAAAAAAAAAAAGTAAGAAGCTTTAGTATCTCTCATCCACTACGACAGTGACACACACACACACACACACACACACACACACACACACACACACACACACACACACACACACACACAGAGGCTATCTGTTATTCATAAAAGGTCACATAATTGTCCCCTTCCCCGTCTGTAAGCATATGGAGAGGAAGCGAAAGAAGGATGGAGAGAAAGAGAGAGAGGAATGGGGCAGTATGGAGGGAGAAAGAAGAGGGAGGGACAGAACGGGAGAGGAGAGAGGTATGGAGGGAGAAGGGAGATGGAGGGAGAGAGGAAAGACGAGAACGGAGAGAGGAGGAGTATTGGAGAGATGGGTGACTGAAGAGGAAGGGAGGTGAGAGGGAGGAGGATCTCGTCTGCATGCTGAAGGAAGGGAGGGAAAAAAGGAGGGTGAGAAAGGGAGGGAGAAACGAGGGAGAGAAGGGAAGGAAGGAAGGGGAAAGGGAGAATAATGACTGAGAGGAAAGGAGGAATACCAGAAATAGTCCTGTTCATTCTGCCTGTGTACCTCCGGGAGAGTATGAGAGAAAGGGAGAAAGGAGGGAAAGAAGAGGGAGAAGGAGGGAGGGAGAAGGGTGATTTGAGAGGAAGGGAAGAGAGGGGAGAGAGTCATACAATGCGCCCTCTTTCGCCCGTCCTGAACGCCTAAGGGGAGAGAGAGAGAAGGGAGAGAAGAGAGAGAGAGAGGAGGGGGATGGATGAATGGAGGGAGACGGAGGAATGGGGAGGAAAAGAGGAGGGGGGAAAGAAGGGGAGGAAGGGTCATACAAATAGTTTCATTCTCCCCATCTGTATACCTAACAGAGAGAGAGAGAGAGAGAGAGAGAGAGAGAGAGAGAGAGAGAGAGAGAGAGGGGACGAATGGAAGCTGAATGGTGAGAAGGATGTGACGAAGCTGGGTCAGGCGAGTAGACACACAGGGAATAAAAGGCACGAAAAAAGATATAGGAAATAAAAAGTCAGAGCAAAAAGCAAGATTGTATGAAGAGAGTGAAAAAAAATGCCAGGGAAAAAGCCAGTAGGGTATGAAGCAAGCGAATAAAAAAAGAAAAAAAAGAAAGCCAGAATGAAAGCCAGGAGGAGGGTATGAAGAGTAAAAATAAACAGAAAAAATAAATATATATATAAATAAAACATGTAAAAGCAAATCCATGAGCGTATGAAGAGAGTGAAATAAAAATAAAAATTACACAGAATGATGAAAGCCGGGAAAGATATGAAAGGAGACAGAGAGGTAAGGCAAAGGGGCGTCTCTACCTACGATTCACTGTCCCGTCAACTAGGCTGTGAAATCAGTGAAAGAGGGGAGATCCGCAAAAGGTCGCTGTGGAATATTAATGGTTTCGTTTGAGAGGAGGAACCGGATTTTTTTTTGGGGGGGAGGGGGGAGATGTGGGGGTTATGTGTGTGTGGGGGGGCTGTGTGTGTAGGGGGGGTTGTGTGTGGAGGGGGTTATGTGTGTGTGTGTGTGTGTGTATGTGTGTGAGAGAGAGAGAGAGAGAGAGAGAGAGAGAGAGAGAGAGAGAGAGAGAGAAATGTTACGGAAAAGTTCGTAATTAAATAAGAACGAACTCACAGGGAATGCACAGATCGTCCTATTATTTCTTTCTTTCTTTATTGCATTATTTATTTATTTATTTACTTTTTTCACGTCGGGTAGTCTGAGGCTTGATAGGATTAAGCATGGAGCCAGAGACTGTGAAGGCAAAACTCATAATTAGCTGGAGACAAAAGGGAGATGTGCGCTGACTGGAATACATTTATGGTGAAGTATGTGTGAAGAAACCGGAGACCGTGATGGAAGGGAAAGAAGTACATGAGAAGAACAGTTCTAGACGCCTCTGACGTCCACGAAAACGCTGCTGTAAAAGACTCGGTTCCACTGTATCACAAACTGGGCCCCAGCTCATCCCTCCCTCTCTCTCCCAGCACACTCGTCAAAGCCCCAAGCCACTCCAGCCCACACTACTTTGTTTTTAAAAATTTCCAAGTGGCTTCCTTTCCGAGTTGCCCTACCCATGGCACGTGTAGATTTCACCCTAGATTTCTATTCCCTTTACACAGTACTACTGAACGCAAACTTTTTTTTTTTTCATTTTTATATTACACTCAAGTACACTTGTGATTTTTTAAATGCTTATTTTTCCACGCCACATTTTTTTTTCCTTTTGGGGTGGTTGTGGTAAGGGGAGACCTTTCTCAATGAAGGTTTTAAAAAAATCCCCGTTTACCCTTTCGGTGAACTGATGCATTTCATATTTCCATTTTAAATAAATATTTAAAGTTGAGGGCCTGCACATATTTCCAGAGCAAACTAAAAAAAAAGAAAAGAAAAAGCAAATCCAATATCATTTCATTTTAAGATGTCTAGACACACTGCTTTTACTAATCAGATCATTGGTAATATATTATCTTTTATAGCATAGTGGGACTACCTCCTAGTTAAAGTTTAATTTCTGTTTCACCTTTTAAGTCTGTCCGTCTACATAATAAGGTATTCTCGTGGCCTTATCACTTTTCACACACATTTGCACCTTAATATTTTCTTCTACGCTACTCTCTGGTAATTCATAGCTCTCTGTCACTCTGCTTCTTCTCTACTTCCACTGTACCCTCTTATTCTATCGTCTTTTGTCACTTTCATATTTCCCTTATTCCTTCTGCTTCTTCTCCTATATATACCCTCTTCTTTCATCATCGCCACTTTCGCCTTCTTCCTTCATAGTCTGTTGTTCCATCGCCCTGTCTCTTCTCCCTTCTTCCCTTGTACCCCATTGTTCCAACACCCTCAGTCTCTCTCCCATACACTAATACCTCTCTGCTCGCTCTCGTTCTCTCTTAATCCTCTTGTTTTCATTTTTATTTTTAGCTCCTCTTGTTCAGTCTTTTTTCTTCCTTTTCTCTTGATTCCCTCCTATCGCATCACACTCTCCAATTCATTCTCTTTTTATAACCATCTCCACTTTCTTCCCCCCTCCCGTGCCCCCCCCCTCTCTCTCTCTCTCTCTCTCTCTCTCTCTTTCAACAGAACATCGTCTTTCCCCTCAATCTTTCTCATTTCGTTTCCTATTCACTTTCCCGCTCTCCTCTCAGAGTCACCTCTACTTTTTGTCTCTCTCCCACTTCCCTCTGTCAGCAGTCAACATCCTTTCCCCTCTACCCTTTCCCCTTCTTTTAATTTCCCTTGCTGCCCTCTCCTAAACTTCCCTGTTCCCTCTCCCTCTATGATGGCTCTCTCCCGCCCTACTCTCAGCCAACATCCTTTCCCCTCAGTTTTTCCTTTACCTCTCTTTTTATTTTCCCCTCCCGTCCTCACCTACGTTTTCCCCTCTTCTCCTCTGCAATCTTTATGACACTCTATCAACAATCAAGTTTCCGTTCCCTCACTCGTTCCATTTTATCTTATTTACTCCTCCATCTCACCTACTTATTTCCTCTTCTTTCTCCTCATATCGTCCTCTCCTCTCTTCCCCTCTTTCCCCATCCAACTTCCTTTCCCCTCTTTCTGCTTCATTTTATTTCTTGTTTCCCCTCTCGTCCGCACCTACTCTTTCCCATTGCTCCTCAATACCCTCCTCCTAACCTCATGCACTACCCCACTCCATCCAGCTCTATTAAAACCAGCCTCCTCTTCCATCGATTTGTCACATTTACTCGTTTCATTTACCCTCTCCTTCCGCCTTATTTTTTTCCCCTTTCCCTCATAACGTCCTCTCCTCACGTAATCTCCGCTCGCATTTTATCCCCAGCCGACCCGCTTTCCCCTCTCTCCTTCATATTGTCTGCTTTTTCCCCTCGTCTCCCCCTCTTCAACTCCTCCCCCTCCTTCCCCTCATATATTCGTCGGCTTTCTTGCGAGGTAGTAATGAGTCTCCTTGGTTACTAGGCAAATATATTATTCAGTCTGACGTCTCCACGGTTACAGGGCAACTTTATACTCCAGACTGCCATCTCCTTGGTTATTAGGCATATTTATCTTCGTTATACGTCTCCTTGGTTACAAGAAGAATTGATCCAGTAGTCTGACGTCTCCTTGGTTACTATGCAAATTCATCCACCGGCGTCTCCTCGTTTAATAGGCAAATTATCTTCCAGTCTGACTACACCTGGCCATTGCCTGTGCTGAATGGGGTTATGAAGCTTTGTCAGGAGAAACTGAATTGACTATAACACCATCTGGCAACATAAAGGATAAATGTAACATGTTAGAGTCACGGTTCTGTCGAGGATAACACCTGGGCGTCACCTCCAGGGGCAGCCTTCCTGTCTCTCCGATTGTCACCCTTTCCTCTTCTCTTGCAGACTCTCTTAAACCTGACTAAACCTAACCAAACTTAATCTAGCTTAACTTAACCTAATCTAGCCCACCTTCAACTGGTCTAACCCAACTTAACCTAAAATAATACACCCGAACCTAACCTAACACAATCATGCCTAACCCACCATAAACTAAATTAACCTAACGTAATTCACCCTTACTCACCTTACCATACGCATGCTTGACCTAGTTTACCCTAGCCTAACCTTGTCTAATCTAACAAAACTTATTTTAACCTAACCCAACCTAACGCACCTTACCCTAACCTACCCTAGTGTAGCCTTCCCTAACCCAGTCTAAACTAACAAAACCTACCTTACCCTACCCTACCCTACCCTACCCTAACCAAACTCAACCTAGTCCTAGCTCAACAGTTAACTAATCCAGCTTACCTAACCTAACCTAACACTTTAGCGTCACCTCCAAGACAATCCCCTAAGTTCAACGTTCCTTGTTCCATCGTCTCCATCCGATTTTCGTCTTTTACCTTTCCCCTAAGCCTTCGTGTTCCTCTCTGTCCAAATTCGAGAGAGAAAGAGAGAGAGAGAGAGAGAGAGAGAGAGAGAGAGAGAGAGAGAGAGAGAGAGAGAGAATAGCGGATAAGTTTGTAAATATAGCCTACGTCCCTGTCGCTGGCGGAGGGAAAAAGAATTTGGGGGGAAAGGAGAAACAAGCTAAAGATGAGAGCGCAAGACTAAAAAAAAAAAAAAAAACCTTCCCTGGCCCTGACACAATGAAAAAAGAAGGAAAGAAAAAAAAGAGGGGGGCGGAAGTGCAAATCGCATGGAATGGGGGGTTCGTAGAAAAATAAAGAACAAAGAAGAGGTAAATAACAAAAAAACATTCCCCTAAAAACAAAACAAAAAAACAGGAATGACCAATAAAATACACAAAGCAAGACAAGATCAAAGGGCGCAGACGAGGAGACAGAAAAAGAACAGTGACCGGGGAAGAAAACTGAAATAAAAGATACTGAATCGCATAACGGTTAAGTAAAAATGTAGACGGTCTGGCTGTAGGAAAAAAAGACATACAAATGGACACCAGGAAAACTGGAAGTGTTAATGGAAAGAATACGTGTAAACAAAATGAGGTGTCTCCTTTGGACGGAAAGTGAAATTACAGAAGACAAAGAATCAGAGGACAACAAAAAATATATATATATAAGGGGAATAATTATCCTCCTCATCGGCATCATCATCATCATCATCATCATCAGCAGCAGCAGCAGCAGCAGCATCATCATCATCATCACCACCACCACGCTGCTGTGATCTTTATTCCCAGCAAATGAATGGTAACATTGGATCCAGAATCACCGGAGAAGCGCACCCTTCAAATATAGAAAACAAATAACTGAATGCTAAAAGAGGTACATGAATAACAAAAACAAAGGAAAAAACAATATGCTCTCGTGCTTAGGAAAAAAAAAGTCAAGAAAAGAAATGAGAGACGGAGGGAAAAAAAAAGAACCAGAGGAAGAAAGGAAGTGCATGATATAAAGAAAAAAGAATGAGATAAAGTACAGATATAAGACATGACTTAAGAAAATACGGTGAGCATCTTCTGACCATCCTCTCTCTCTCTCTCTCTCTCTTTCTCTCTCTCCCCGAGCTACTAAATTGCTCCCTTGCTCGACCCTCACCCACTAGAGACACCCGTAATTCGACCGTCGATTGCCTCTCCCTACGATTTCTCCTCCTCCTCCTCCTCCTCCTCGACTTCTTACCTCTCTTCTTCGCTTCTCGTTCTTATTTTTTTCATTTCTTCACTTTGTACAGTTTCTTTCTTTCTTTAGGCATTTGTAACTGACCGTCTGTTGACTTCTTCACCTGCCATATTTTTCTTTCTTCCTATTTTTTCATATCCTTCTTTATTGCATCTCTTTCTTTCTCTCTCTCTCTCTCTCTCTGAACGATTTCACTCACTTCAAGCAACCGTAACTCGACCAGCGATTGACTCTTCTTCCTCTTCGTCTATCGCTACTACTGCCACCTTTTTTCCTCCGCTCTTCCCCCCTTCTTGCTTCTCACCACTACATACATTTTTCCTTTTTACTCCTCTTTTCTCCTTTCCCTTCCCCTGTTATTTTCTCTGTTCTTTTCTTTCTCATATCTGATTCCCCTCTCTTTTCACCGTACATTCTCTTTTCTATTTTTCCTTTCCTTCTCCCTCACTTTTCAAATTTTCTCCTTCTATTCTTTTTTTTCCTGAGTTTCAATGCCTCTTTCCATCTCTAGCCAATATTTCTCTGTCTCTCCTCCCTTTACATTTCTTTCCCTCTGTTTCATGTACTCTAATCTTTTTTAATCTCTGTTCACTCTTCCCTTTTCAGTGCCTTCACTTCATCTACAAAACTATTGTTTCCCTTCCCTCTTCCGTCTTTTATATAATTTTCACACTTTCCCTAACTCGTCTCTCATTCTCTCTTCCCTCCTCCTCTCTTAGTCCTCTCTTTTGTTTCTCCCTCTCCTCCTCTCTTTGTGTATTCATTTTTTTTTGACTCTCCCTCTTTTATTCTTCACTCTCTCCTCTTCCTCTAGGTTACCGCTTCACTTAAGGGTGCTCACCTCACGATAGAATCTCTCTTCCCCCGAGTAATATGCCTTCGCCTGGGCAATAAAGGAAGAAACTGTGTCCTGGAGTATGAAAAACGCAAATGGAGTCTCCTGGTTCTGAGCTTGTGGCAGGTGTGTGTGTGTGTGTGTGTGTGTGTGTGTGTGTGTGTGTGTGTGTGTGTGTGTGTGTGTGTGTGTGTGTGTGTGTGTGTGTGTGTGTGTGTGTGTGTGTGTGTGTGTGTGTGTGTGTGTGTGTGTGTGTGTGTGTGTGTGTGTGTGTGTGTGTGTGTGTGTGTGTGTGTGTGTGTGTGTGTGTGTGTGTGTGTGTGTGTGTGGATCCAGATGAAAGGAAAAGGTCAAGCCGAGCGTCGAATAATCCCACTCAATTACACCTCCATTATTTTTTTCATTTTTGTCTTTTTTTCGAGAATCCAAGCCAATCCTCCCCTCCCCCCCGGAAACCCCCACCTGACCCTCGTTTTTTATGACTATTTCGACAACAAAAGCACCAATTCAAGGCTGATTACCGGTGACCTGTTTCGCGGAGCTTGTGATTGCTCCGCCACTAATCAAAAGCTATTAAAACACACACACACACACACACACACACACACACACACACACACACACACACACATACAGTCTTGTGGAGAGGGAGAGGAAGAAAACAAGGGGAAGGGACAGGAGGAAGAGAAGAGAAAGGGATGCGAAGGAGACCGAGGGATTGAGGGAGGAAGAGTGAGAAGGAGGAGAAGAGGGAGTGGGGGAGACAGGAGAAGTTATGGGGAAGGGAAGTAAGGGAGAGGAAGGGGAGAGGAAGGCCGGAAAGCAAGATGGTGGGGGGAGACAGGGGCAGGGAGGGTGGGAGAGTAGAGGGAGAAGAAGGAGGAGGAGGAGGAGAGGGTGGAGAAGCATAAGTTGAAGTGACGAATTGTGTGTGTCAGAGAATGGGAAATGACAGACGAACAGGGGAGAAAAATAGTGACCGTGAGAAGTGAGAGAGTGAGGAGGGGAGTATAAGAAGTGACAGGGGGAAGAGGGAGGGGGAGATGAGAAGAGAAGGTAGGGAGGGAGTAAAATTTGATGAGGTGTGTGTGTGTGTGTGTGTGTGTGTGTGTGTGTGTGTGTGTGTGTGTGTGTGTGTGTGTGTGTGTGTGTGTGAGAGAGAGAGAGAGAGAGAGAGAGAGAGAGAGAGAGAGAGAGAGAGAGAGAGGAAGGTAGTGAGGGAAGGAAAGGGAGGAAGGATGAAGGTAGGTAAGTGGATCAGTAAGCAGAGAGAGAAAGAGATAAACAGAGAGAAAGAAGCTGGGACAATGGGACAGAGGATGAGAGAGACGAGAGAGATTATGTTAGAGTGAATGGCGGTTTGTGTGTGTGTGTGTGTGTGTGTGTGTGTGTGTGTGTGTGTGTGTGTGTGTGTGTGTGTGTGTGTGTGTGTGGAAAATGAGAGAGAAACGGAGAAAAAGGGCCGGATGATTACAAAAACAACATACATGCTTCACAGAAACGGGAAATGAAGAAGGGTAACAATCAGATAGTTAAGTAGGTAAAAACAGAGAGAGAAAATGGAAGGGGAAGAGAGAAAACCCGAAGCAACAGACGGAGAAAGAAGGGAGGGGAAGGGGAAAGACAGAGAGGGAGGAAGGAAACAACGAAGAGGAGGAGGAGGAGGAGGACGACATGCAGGGCGGATGTGGAGCCAGACAGACAGACAAAAACTGAAATAAAAGCGAAGAACGATGGGAGGGAGGCAGGGAGGTGAGCTGGGAGTAAGATAGAGTATGAGAAACGAAAGAACAAAGTAAAACAGGATGACAAGCCGGGCGGATGTGGAACACAGACAGCAAAATGGGGGATGGGGAGGAGGGAGCAGGCAGCAAGACAGAGAAGGACTAAAGAAATAACGAAGACAAATAGGGCAGATGAGGAAGTAGGCACCAGACAGAAAATCGGAGACAAAGAGGAAGACAGAGGACAACAGATCTTTGTTTACGTCGTCCACTCACGCCTGGATGATGATCGCCTGCCTCGTGTCCGTTGGATGGATCGATGTTTATACCAGTTCCACCCTCTTTTATTTTTTGTCCTTTTAAATCTCTTCAAGACTTTCCTTTCTTTCCTCCAAACCCCTTCAATACCGTGACGTCTTTTTAAAATATACTCTTGATGCCTCCAGGCCAATTAATCCAGCTCAGGAGAGACTTTTCTAATTAGGAAAGTTGAATATAGCAATCATTAACCCCATTGGTGCTGGTGAGGGATGCCTTCTACCCTGCCTGGTTATACATACAGTACTTCCTTCAACTCGCTCCCTATCACGGTAAGAAGAGATCAGCTTCAACCTTTATTTCACCGAGTTCACGTCCAGATGATCCTGGTGATCCAAATACTACCAATAATAACCCCAGCAGTACCACGGACAATACTAAGCTTTTATTTTTTCATTACAAGATTAAATTAAACTTGATGTCCGTGGCTGATGTGGCTAACCCTTTAACTACGATCCACGATGACGAACACTGACTTTCTTCACCCTGCCATCATACTTACTACTCATCCCCCTGCCTCATACCTGTTCCCCCCTCCTCTCTCTCTCTCTCTCTCCCCTTGCCACTCCAGCCCCTGCAGCTTCACACATCCTCCAACTTCCTCAGCGTCCCCTTCCTCAGCTTTAATATCCAAGCAGAAAAAAGCACGAGTATGAATTAAAAAAAAAAAAAAGGCGAAAAAATGTGAGATTGCTTATGAGGGGAGGTGAAAGCGTATTGTTGTGTCGATTAATTCCTGGTAAGCAGCATAATTGAGAGGGACAGCAAACACGTAGTCTGGAAGGGTAAATAGAGAAAGTGAGAAAGTGAGAGAGGGAGAGGGAGAGGGAGAAAGAGAGAGGGGGGGATAGGGGGAAGGAAAAGGGGAGAGAGAGAGAGGGACTGGAAGAGAGGAAAAGTGAAAGCAAGAAAGTATGAAAAAGGGTAGAAAGAGAGGATGAACGGACTTAGATTGGAAATGAAGTGACTGACGGGAGGGGACTGAATGGAAGGTACAGAAAGAAAGGGCTGGAAGAGAGACGGTGAGGGGAACGGAGGGAAGGGAGAGAGAGAGGGAGGAGAGACAAGAGAGAAAGAGAGAAAAGCCAAGTGGAGAGGAAGGAGAGGGGACACAGATGAGGGAAAGGGGGAGGAGTCGTGAGATTAGGATGGGATGACAGATAAAGGTGGGGGAAAGGGAAGGAGGAGAGGGAGGGGCCGAAGGAGAAAGAGACTGTTGGGTGAGGAGGGGGAAAGGAAGAAAGGAAGAGAGACCAGGTGAAGACGAAGAACGAAAGGTGACATGACGAGGAGAAAGCTCAGGGTTGAAGAATGACGGGACGACAAGAATGGGATAATTAAACAAGGGAGAAGAACGCTCGATCGTAAATAAGACGCTCCACTACGGAAGTCAGGAGGGGGAGGGGAAGAGAAGGTGATGCAAGGAGATGAATTTCCGAGAAGCGATGAGAAGGGAGAGGAAGACATACGAGGGAGAAAGCGAGGAGAGAGAAAAACATGGCCATTTGCATATTACGTCCCTTGTGTTATTGGTGATAAACATGGACTATAAAAACACGTGCAAGTCCAGCGCTGACAGGGTTGGAAGATGGATGCCTGTGGGTAGCGGGGAAGTGTGCTGGAACGTGGAAGGTGGTATTATTAAAACTCAGACGGTGAAGGTGTTTGCACCATCCAAGTTTCTGACGGTCATATGTAAAACTTATGATGAAAGTAAAGCATGTTAAATTTATCGGCCTGGCTGCTGAACAGTCATTGTACAGCTCCATTCAGGCTGATCACATAGTCTGTTTAGTAACTGGGGGTTTGTATTCACTGTCCCCTTATTATTATTATTATTATTTTTTTACAAGACAGATAATCATAAAAATTTCACTGAAGAATTCTGCCCTAACTTAGATAAACCCGTTTGATGTTAAAAAAAAAAAAAAAACATACGAAAAG
The DNA here is from genome assembly GCF_032717465.1 of Coenobita brevimanus. Taxonomy (NCBI): domain Eukaryota; kingdom Metazoa; phylum Arthropoda; class Malacostraca; order Decapoda; family Coenobitidae; genus Coenobita; species Coenobita brevimanus. The sequence continues at coordinate 31,285,836 of NC_137042.1, forward strand.
AAAAAAGGAAAAAAAACCTAAACAGCAAGTCCCACATTGCCCCCTTCGAGAAGCAGCAGCCGAGGCCAGACTATAAGTCCAGAAAACTTAAGGATTAGAGATCGACACCAGCCTCAGGCGGCATTTTACGTGACAGGAAAACCTTCAAGAGAATCAGACTGTTGCAGGTAAGGCACGTGTCGTCAGTTTAGCATGAGTATTATACCATCAGACCACCAAGGCATGTGGTGTGGGCAAGAAAAATATTTAAAAATTTCGTCATTATGTCTTCTTCCAGTGTTCTGTCAATTATTTATATAGATTAATTATATCCACATCCTCACTTCAAGCGCCATTTTAGATGTGAGTACAGTTCTTTCATACGCCACTGTACTGTAGGGGTTAAAGGAGGTACTGTCTAACACTTTTAAAACATACTGTCTTCCTAGTATGTGAAAAATTGTTCAACCGTAAGAGAGATAAAAATGAAAGAGACTATTGTTCAAATCCCCTTACAAGAAGCCACACTAAGGTGAGTAAGTCGCATGGCAGTAGCAAAAATAGACCGAAGAAAATGAAAACCTTACCAATTTGAAAATAATAAAGCCCTATTTGCTGTGCGACTTTATTAAATTCCTTCCATCCACCTCTCTTTGACAACGGGGATTCAGTGTTGCCCTTCTAATTTTAGCTCCGACAGGCTGCGATGGATAAGGACGAAAGTAACAAGATGCCAGTGAGTTGCTAGGAGGTGGGACTTTTGGCGTGAAGATCTTGGATGGAGACTGGGAGTAGGCATTATGTTGGAAATTGACCGATGAAATGAGAAATAACGGTATATTTAGCAATAACAGGGTTAAACTTAAACTGTTGAAAATAAGATATACGACATAAACATCCTTATACCTTCTTAGACAGATCAATTAAAAAAGAGATGGATGGATGATACCAGGATTATATTTTAGCTGTCGAAAAATAGCACTAGATATATGACATACAAATTCTTACAGTATACTTACACTTGAACTGTATTGTAGGTAAGACATCAACAGGCTTTAGACTAATGCTGAAAAGAATAGTAACTCTAGGATACGAGAGAACTTACAGTAATGAAAACATGTAAATATGCGACATAGCTTTTACGTTGACGGATGTAAAAAATTAGATAGATATGGCACCAACAGGCTTGCATTTTGAAGGTTGAAAAAAAAATATTACACATGACACCAAAACGCCCCTACTTAGACCAATAATAAATAAAAATATGTATGATAAACTACCAAATGTCTGACTGCTGAAAAACAAAACAGTACACAGTATATGACACCAAGAGGCCAATACTCATACTTGAACTGATAAAAGGAACATATACAAGACACCAGCAGGTTTACCCTTTAACTAATAATGCAATAAGAGATACATGACACAACCTTCTCTTCTCTGACACCTGTCCTTTACCTGACACAAAGAGACACCATCAGTTAAAGCTTTGCAGGTCATGGCACCCAAATTAGCATTGTCAGGGAAAAATTAAAAACCAATATCGCTGATCAGGGTCTTATTTCTTACCATATTTTGACTTTCCTTCTTTTATTTGTACTAGTTTCACACGATTTTAGTCAACTGAGATATATTTTTATGGTCGTGGATGGATACGATCTTCTTAAATTCCTTCACTACTACGGTGCACTCCTAAGATCAATAAAATGACAAGACTATCTATTGTATCTCTACCCAGACGCCATAATCCCGGAGAGGATGGTCAGGAACGAATGGCTCTGTCCTCCATCACACATACATAGAAATTAGCGAGGAAATAGGTGCTAAAAACATTCCTAAGCCTGCGGGAAATATCAGCGTGTTACAATGCACAAATAAACCAACATGGAAGAGGTGATCGGGAGTCTCCTACGCCCACAAGTATGTCGACCAAAAGTTTCATTTCTTCAATCTGATGGCGTGCTTTCATTTCATTCCTGCTGCCTCCAGACGATTTTGCTAAGCTACGGAAAGACCATTTGTAGTGACCGGGTTAGAAACAGTGTTCCTTAATCCCTTCACAACCTCCTGTCTCGTCTTCAGGTGAGCAAAATATCCTGAAGGTAACAAGAATGAAAAACATGTCACGGGACTGAAAGATTTAAACGTGCCATTATACAAGAAGAAAACTTGTAAGGTAGATGTGTCAGGGAGCCTCCAAAGACCACGAAGACGACTAAAAAAACCACGTATGGTATATGTTAAAAAAAAGAGAGAGAGGGAGGGAGAGAGAGAGAAAAAAAAAAAGGCGTGTCAGAGGGGGGGTGGGAGGCGGGCAAAGTTTGGGAGAATGTGACGAAACGCGACTTGAGACAAACAGAATAGGGTGTTGAGAGAGAGAGAGAGAGAGAGAGAGAGAGAGAGAGAGAGAGAGAGAGAGGGAGGGGGGAGGAAAGAGATGAGAGGGAATTGAGAGGTGGGACAGTTTGTGGAATGAAACTGGACACGGAGCGGACAGGGAGGTGATGGAGGAGAGACAGGAAGAATGATGAAGACGGGAGGGAAATGGGGAAAAGAAAGAGGAGGGAAGAAGAAGACGAGGGGGGGAAAGGGGAAGGAAAGAAGAGAGGGGAGGGGGACTGAAGAGAAAAAAGACTTGGAGAGACAAAAAGGGAGATGAGGGAGAGAAGAAGAGGATGAAAGGAGAGGACGGGTGGCCAAGAAGGGAGAGGAGAGAAAGGGAATTACAGAGGGGGAAGAGTGAGGGGGAGAAAGTAGAGGGGATGCGAAAGAGGAACTAAAGGGAATGTCGGTGAGAAGCGAGCAAAGTTTTGAGGGTGCAACTCGACTTGGAAGAACAGAAAGGAAGGGTCGAGAGGTAGAACGTAGGGATGGGAGAAGAATGAGAGGGGGGTGGAGGGAAAAACAGCTGAAGGGGGAAAAAGCGTGGGACAAAGAGGATAGGGAATGAGAGTGAGGAAAAAAAGAGGATGAGAGAATAGGAAGGAAAGACGGTAGATGAAAGAAAACAGAAGAGAAAGGAAACAGAGGGGCTAATTTAGACTTCAGGCAATGGGGGTCGCGTGGTGGTGAGGAAAGAAAGTGGCGCGCGTACAGTAGTTTAAATGAAACTAGACGTGATGGATAAAACAAAGGATATGGAGGGAAAAGAGAAGGGAATCTGAGAAGAAAGGGGATAAGTGAAACGATGGAGAGAAAGAAAATGGTTAGGGAAGAAAGTGGGAGAGAATTCGAGAAGGAGAGGCCGAGTGAATGAAAGAAGGAGAGGTAGAAATGGTGAGGAAATAAGGAGGAGGGAGGAGGATGGAAGAAGAGAGAGCCGTGGAGAAGGATGGAAGAAGAGTGAGGAATGAGAGAAATTAACTTAGACTTTCTGCAACCAGCTGTGGCTCGGTGTTAGTAAGTAGGCGAGGGAGGTGAAAGGCGAGCAAAGTTTAGTGCATGAAACGAGACTTGAAACTGAC
>NC_137042.1:31294278-31491778 GCF_032717465.1 Coenobita brevimanus
GTCCCTAATTAAAATACGGCACTTATAGATTCCAGGTAATGGCGTTCAGGTGATGTGCCGCGGATCTCATTTCTCGTGAGGGTTGGCTTCAGGTTATGTGCTCCTGATACGTGACCCCATTTGATTTGTATTCGCTTAATCTAATCAGCTCTAATCTAACTGCTGCTCTAACCTTACCTGATCATAACTAATCTAACCTTATCTAATTTAATATTAATTTGCCTAACTTACTGTAGAAATATCTAAAATAATATAACGTTATGAATCCATATTTAACTAAACTAACCATACATGCTCTAACCTAACCTAACCTAACCTAACCCAACCTAGCATAACTTAACCTAATTAAATTTAACCTAACCAAACATAACCAAGCTTAAACAAACCTAACCTAACCAAACCTACACAAATCTAAATCACCCTAACCTAACCTAGTCTAACCTAACTTAATCTTAGCTAATCTAACCAAATCTAACCTAACCATCAACGTACCCTACCGCACCCAGTATATCTCGAACACTCATTACCCCACACACTCACATCCCGACCTAAGAGATCTCCACTAAGACGCTCATCTCCTTAGCCGAGTCTCTTATCGATATCATAGACCTCAAGTAATACGCCCCGGTACCTAATCATCTCATTACTCTCTGGATTTTTACCCCCCACTGCCATGGATCTTCTTAGTCTCTATTCATCATTTCTCCAGACGATTTGCTACAGCTTCGAGGAGATTTTTCGAGCTGGAGTAGGTATGTGTTGGAGGGTGGGTTTGCATGGTGTGGTGTGGTGTAAGGTGGTGGAGCTGTGTGGTGCGATGTGAGAGGGTGGTTTTATGTGGAGAAGTGGGAGAGGGTGGTTTTATGTGCTGTGTGGTGTGGTGTGGTGTGGTGTGGTGTAAGGTGGTGGTACTGTGTGGTGCGGTGTGAGAGGGTGGTTTTATGTGGGGTAGTGGGTGAGAGTGGTTTTGTGTGCTGTATGGTGTGCCTTCACTAAACTCGCTAAAATCAACGGGAGGGAAGCACCATGTTCCCACAAAACTCGCTAATGAGAGACAGAGGGACAAGACCGCCCTTAGAGAGGCATTCGCAACATCAGGCTGAAGGAATTACGGTCTCAGGTGATACTCCATCTAGGCTGCTTATTCCGGTACATTAGACCTAGAGTAATGAGATTCTTGTTGTTTACCCGATCTGATGACTTCTCGACATTAACACACACACACACACACACACACACACACACACATACACACACACACCTGTTTCCCGTCAAACTAATCCCACACAATATGACGGATCCTAACCAAACTTCGACAGTCATGCTCTCTTGGCTCCGTGCGTCGTGAACTTAGGAGATTCCCAAGTAAATTTTTTTCAGCTATTTATTTTGCTTATCACACATTATATTCCACATCAGTTTTTTCTTGCATACTGTTTATATTTTTTAACCTCTTTACTATAATCATATAATTGTTTAGCTTATTCTTTTGACAAACAGAATTTTAGAGAACTTTTGGAAGACCTTTTGTATTCACGTGGTTACTGAAACGTTTTTTATTAATTAAACCCTCCTGTTCGGAAAATCTCAAGATAAATAAAATCGTTTGGTAGATTGTAAAGAATAGGGCATGATAAACGTCTACGGGCTGAATAGGTTAACATCGATGTTGCCCGCATATATGAAGTAAAGTATTAACACTCAGACTCCTATGACTCACTGTAAGCAGAATAAAATCGTCTGGCACTAGAGGAAGCAGAATACTAGAGCTGCCCCGACCATGAGAGGCTGACATGCCAAGAGCAGACATATCCTTGTAAATAATAGATCCAAGAAAGCCTCCTAAGCACTCGAGAATGCGATATTACGAGGCAGAAAAAAGCTGGTTTAATATCCTGACTGATATATTTCCCTTTCTTCAATAAAATCGTCTGGATCGATTACCTGTGAAAGTGTATGGCACTGAGAAGATTAATCAGTAAAGTTTGTAATATTCTCCCTGCCAAAAATCTCCCTCAGCTTAATAAAATCGCTTGGTTTTAACACGAACAACACACGAAACACCATCGCAGTTAAAGGGTTAATTCCTTCTCCATGCTCTTTCTTGTACTCCTCGTTCCTCCCTCCACCTCAATGTCCCCTGCAGATGAAATGAACAAATGTCCCCCTAAAGTGTGTCAATATTAAACAAAATTTGCCTAAAATTCGTAGCTGTGAGAGGATAACTGGAGGCAATTTGGGGGCTAAATGGGAAGAAATAAAGGTCAGAGGTCAGATGATGTAAACAGAAGATAGTTATCCAGTTCACTATGAGGTATCATTATTATAATTATTATTATTACTATTATCACTACTACTACTACTACTACTACCACAACTACTACTACTACTGCTACTATTACTACTACTGTTTTGGTCAATGGTCTTCTTAGTTCTGGATCCACCAAACCAACTTTCAAGAATTTGTTAATCAAGTCACTGATCTTCCTTTTTTTTTTTTTTTTTTAAATATATATATAGTTCCGGCCCCACCCATGAGCCATCTTTCAAGGAATCATCACTGTCTAAAATCATTTGCTTTTCCGAGTCATTGGTGTTCTCCTTCCCGTTTTCTTTTGCAATTTCAGGCCCATCACGCCGAACTTCAGCATGTCCGACTTCATGGAATCCAATCCAGACTAAGTGGCCGCGTCAAATTATTCCCCAAGTTGCTCAATAAAGGCAGAGAGGAGTGGGGTACTGGAAGGGGGGAACTGGGTGGAACAAGGGGAAATACTTGGCGTGGGAGGAGGTACTGGAGTCGACTTAATATCTCTTACCCTTCATGTTTCGTCCCTCATTAATCTCACCTCGGTCGAGCGAGTGTGTAATGAGGGAGGTGGTGGTGCTGGGGAAATGGCGAGGGGGCCGCGGAGGTAGTTTAGGGAAGTTGGTCCTTTTCTGCTCAACTCGGCATCCTAGGCCAAGTTATCTCATCAGGAGAGGTCGTGGGGATGGGGCTAGGTGATGGGGGGAGACGAATGGGGGAGAGGTGTAGGAGAAGTGGGGTGAGGGAGGGTGTGTGCTAGGAGAGAAGGGGTGATGGGTGGGGAAAGGGAGGGTATGTGGGAAAAGGTGAGGGGTAGAGAGGGAAAAGTGAGTGAATGGGAAGAAAGAGGTGAAAGAGAGTGTATGTGTGGGCTAAAATGAGAGGCAGGAAAGAGACGGGATCTGTGAGGCCAGGTGTGTAGGGGGGGGGGGGAGAAGAAAGGGGTGAGAGTGAGTGTCTGGGGTGTGTGAGAGAACGTGGGGTGAGAAAGTTAGTGTGGGGTGAGAGCCCACGAAGGTGGAGATGAGGGAATGCCTATGAAGTGAGATGGAGGAAGAAATGGGTGGGGGAGGGATAAGGAGGGAAGGGAGATTGGGGCAAGGCAAGGGAGAGGCAGGGAAAGAGAGGGTTTGTAAGATACAGTGAGGAATAGGAAGGGGAAGGGAAATAACGTCAGAACGGCCACCCCATTTCTTATTCAATTTAGTACTTTCAGACAAATGTAATCAACGTACAAGATACTTTTCGTGATGCAGATGTCAGATATTGCTTTCAGTACCATCTCCACTACTAATGTTCTTTATTACCTGAAGAAAAATTACTTGATGCGAGACTTCTTGAGACGGGAAAGGTGTCATCAAGTTAATTAACGAAGGCAAGACTTTTTTTTCCCGTAATATAAAATTCTTGCATCAAACTTTTATTTTTCTGTTAGGAACTTCGTCACGTTTTAATCTTCATCTTCCATTAATTTTCCATAATCCGGTTAACAGACAGACAGGCGGAATGACGGACAGACAGAAACAAGCAGTCACACATACACACACACACACACACACACGAGAGAGAGAGAGAGAGAGAGAGAGAGAGAGACAGAGAGAGAGAGAGAGGGAGAACAAATACAGTAATAAATCAATGAACCAACACAATATACGCATGCAAAATAAAAAGAAAAAAGAAAACTGAATAAAAAAGAGAAAGTAAAAAAACTCACATATTTGCTGGCGTATGTAATAAATATGACCCAAGTCCCCCTCTGTGTGCCCCGTAACTTAAAAAATGGCAACTGAAGCTTAAACATTTGCAGGACTTCAAAGCTGGATGAATGGGAGGGCAGGAGAGAGGGTGGGGTGTGAGAGAAGGGAAATTCACACACACACACACACACACGCACACACACACACACACACACACACACACACACACACACACACACACACACACACACCGAAACATCACCACCACTAAGTTCATAGCCTATATCATCATCTGTATGCCACTGCAAATTATTATTATTATTATTATTATTATTATTATTATTATTATTATTATACCTTGACGAATCAATGTATTTTCGCTTTACATACTTGTTTCATGCCACACTTCTCACTGAGTGGATATCAACAGGGCATTTAGAGGACTAGATATGACACAGCACTAAGAGAATGGTTGAAAATCGTAGCTAAGAAGGACGGCAGGTGTGAACAAGATCAGTTACAAGATCAGTGAAGTTAGAGTGAGTTGGAACGGTCATATGGTGGGGAGAGAGAGGCAACAGAAGCCATCAAGAAAGCCTGGAGGGAACCAATTGTTGCAAGATCAAGAGGAAGGCGGAGGATGAGGTGGAGGGACTTAGCAGAGAGGGAACTAAGGGACAGAGACCTGACGGGGGAAGATGCTAGGACAGGGGAGGAGGGAAACAACTCATCAGGGCAGCCAACCGTACATAATGTGAGAAAGGTGAAGGAGAGAAAGAATGGCTTTTGTCTCGGGGTCTATATACATCTATCTACATCTATGTCCATATCTATCTACCTACCTATCTACCTATCTATCTATACTTTTTAGAATTACCTTACCACGCAGAAACTGAACCAGGCAGTGGCCAACTACCTCCTTCACCCGTACGACACTGACAACACATGAGGCAACCTTTAGTTACGAGTATTTCATCCCTGTGACGAATCAGGCAGTACTGTGACTGGAGGTGGGGGTCCCTGGCAAGACGTTACTTGCAGTATTACCACTAGTATCATCAGTGCAGTTCATCATCATCATCATCATCAAATTATTTACCATCTCCAACATCAACCCACTAATAATCATCAACAGCATCATCATCGCTAACATCACCAGCATCACCCATACAACGTCACCACAATACATGACAAGACTACCCTCTACTCCCACAACCTTCTGTATTTTCCCTAAGTGCCCTCCCATGTTCCATCCCACTCTGCCTTGCACACACTAAACTTCCTTTACCATAATACAACCCCAACCAGGAAATTTACTCCAGCAGGGGAAAGTAAAAGGGAAATAATGTTGGCTGAATTAAGAGATGGTGTAAAGTTCAACTGTCAGAGATGAAACTATTTTACTGGGGTGACCTTGGGTGATAATGGCGGTGGTTAAAAAAATATATTAATAATAAAAAACAGTGCAAAAAAACACGTAAAGAAAGGTGGACGAAGAAAGAAAAGCATGAAGGAATGATAAAAAGGTCAGATAAAGGGAAGAAGAGATAAAATGGGGAAAAGATGGAATATCAGAGAAGACTTGAGGGGAAAAGAGCTAATACCTGGGATGAGAGAGAGAGAGAGAGAGAGAGAGAAACATATGAATCCGAGGCTAGACCATCGTAGTCAAGAACATTTCAGGGTAACGCGACTGGCCTATGACCCTACCCACATCACACCATCGAAAATCTCCCGTCACCTCTTGAAGATACGAACCGACGCGCTAAGGGAAAGGCATTCATTTTGAAGTGTGTGCTTTACCGTTGGACCACCAGGCGCCTTGAAAATCACAAAGAAGTCAGGTCAGAGGAAAAAAATTATATAAAACTAGAATGGGAATGAGTGATAAAGAAACCAGTAGAATGACAGAGCGAGGAAAGGGGAAGCAGAGAAGTCAAAATACAGACACCAGCAGAGGGAGAGAGAGAAAATAAGAGACAAACGTAAAAATACTCATTCGTGCGAGAGAAAAAAGAAAGGGAGGAATAAATGACGTGATAAAAAAAAGCGAAATAAGACAAGAAACAAGAAAATAAAGCCAGAAACACCTTTACAAAGAAGAAATCGGTAAGAAAAGAGAAGACAGAAGCGCCGTAATACACAACACAGTGAGAATGGAGCCAAAAAAAGACGATGGAGTGTGAAGAGCCACAACCTAATAAAGATCCTCCCACGCTGACGGGTAAATAAAAAGTTAGTAAAGAACATCCCCCTCCCTCCCCCTACAACACCAACAAAGGGAGCACTAAATTCCACATAGTACGGCCGCAGGACATAAACCCGAGAAGAATCACCCACTCCAGAACGATTATTACTCGCCCCACCACCACCGTCAACAATAAACACATTTTCCACAATCTCCCCCTCCACTATTCCCCCTGGAGGGTCTATGGGGCAGTAGCAATCACGAGGGGCCGTAAATAACCCAGATCTGATTGACCCACCCCAGCTTAGGTGCACCCAGTGTCGCTTCCCCCAACCTCACTCTCTCCTAAAGCCTCTTTCTTTCTTTCTTTATTTCCACTGGACCCCATCTCCCTCTAGGCACCATCAGCAGTGCAGCGGCCAGTTTCCTCTCCTCCCGAGCTCTGAGGACGTTTTGTTGATGCTGTTGTTGTTGTTGTTGCTGTTACTTTTCCTGTGTTTACTCTTGTCTCTTCCCTTCTAGTAATTCATATGTGCCGGAATACCCTCAGTCAAAGAACTCATCTTTATTAAATTCGTGCTAAGAAGAGACGACTAATTCAGCTTTAAAAATAGCTTTTAAAGAGCAGGGGTTAGATATACAATTCATTTTCCTCTTCAGTGCTAAACGTCTTCCCGATGTTAAGTAAAATAGCCTGGTGGTAGCACGAACAAACACAAAATGAGATGTCCTATTCCGTCACATCTTATTATATATATCAGAATCAGTAACATTTAGTGATTCTCTTGCATTAACCCTATCATGGTATGGATTTTGATATATATTCAATCTAATGTCAGCTGATTTTATTCAGTGTGTCACATCAGCCTAAGAGTATTGACAACACTGGATACATGTACAATAACACGGTGTAATATCACGATGCTGCTTCCTGTATTTTCCAATTACAGATTACGAAAGATTATATTTTCTCCTCATACTCAGTCTTATCATATAACACATACGGCAATATTTCTGTACTCTGTGATCAGATATCTTACTTTTTCTAGCTCCGAGTAGATTTTTTCTTTTTTTTTCAGTGGATGCGAGCTTTCTGTATTAATATTTCTTACGCTGGTTAAAAAAAAAAAAAAAAAAAGTCGGATTTTGTGAGACTAATCGAGTAGGAGGCGTTAGATATCACCGGTATTTACATTTACACTACAAACAGTGTCCTCCCTTCACTGTATAGGGAGGAAGTATCGGTGCCACCACATGGAGGCGTCCCTGTCCAGCATCAAGAATACAATATAGTTAATCACAGTACTGAGAAGGTCGACCCAGAGATGTTTGTACTTAGTGGCATAATTTCAGCTGTTTATGGAAAATTACAATGACCCCCTGAGAGGACTTTAAAATGAGCCCTTAAAATTACCCTTTCAGTGGGAGTGGCAATTCCTAAAACTAATAAGAATAAAGAGAATAAAGACGTCAGTAACCAAGGTAAATGATCTATTACTGTTTGCTTCCTTTGCCTTCCTTTTCCTCTCTAAATAACCCTGATCTCCACGCGGCTGTGTCTCGCTTGGTAGATTTGTATGACTGAGTGATTAATAGTGTACTCACAAGCCTGAGTCTCCGCAGTGCGTCAGTTAAAGAAACGAACTCTGTGGTTATTTATCTCGTGTTTCAGTATCTATCTGCATGATCTCACGAGGGAAAGGAATTAGACACGTAGCTGAATGTTTGAAGTTAGCACACACTATGACTAAATTAGACAGACAGACAGATAAATAGATACACAGATATACAGACAAATAAATAGACAAATAGACAGATAGACAGACAGATGGATGAATGGCTGATAGAGGTAATACAGCTGTTTAACTGTCTACATCTGTCTGTCTGTCTGTTAGCTCTAAACCCAGAGATCGTCCGTAACGAAAGTACCACAAATCACGTTTACGGCGCTCATCTATGTGGTCGCTGGTTCCATTCCGGCTGTTGCATGGTCCATCAAGGGGATCTGCCTTTGCTATTATCATGTTTGCAGGTCCTCCATATGGCTCTACCGACACCACAAAAACATACCCCAGCTTAACCCTTAAAACCAAACACGTATATGGTATCCCGAACATAACACAACAGCGATGGAATGTATTATACCTTTTTAACTCCAACCTGGCTAAAAATTGTCATCTTTTTATCATGATTGCTGAGTTTTAGTGTGAGATTACCGCTGGAATACGATGCGATTCACGAAGTGCTATGGAAAGGATGTAGAGCCGTAGCATTGACTATCTCTGTCAATGAGCTACGTGAAATAAGCTAACAAAAGGACGAGAATCTTGCCAAAGTTAGTGTGACAGAGCATAGTCCTCAAGTGGTGACGTTTGAAGGCTGCTGGGTGTTGGTTCTGTATTTTTGTAAGAAGGTTGACTACTGGACCTCAAGGACGGGCTTTCAAGGCTGGATACATGAAAAAATGAAAAGAAAACCTAGCGACCCTCCCTTACGTAACCACCAGCTGTTATTCTTCCATCACGTTCTTGGCCTACCTCTCCTTGTTCTTCCATTAGAGAGAGAGAGAGAGAGAGAGAGAGAGAGAGACAGACAGACAGACAGAGAGAGAGTGTGTGTGTGTGTGTGTGTGTGTATGTATGTGTGTTGTGAAAAAGACGTAGACTGAGAACTAGGAAAGAAAAAGGTGAGGAAGAGGAAGTGAATGAGAAAAAAAATGAGAGAGAGAGAGAGAGAGAGAGAGATAGAGAGAGAGAGACTGCTATATTCTCCTGTCTATGTCAAGAAATATTAACCTCGACTGCAGCTCCCTAACGACATTCTTCCTGAGCACGAGCCGGGGGAGAAAAATACAGGAAATTTAATTAAAGCGGCATATTGAAGCTAGACTGTGAACTTGGGAGGGGGAAAAAAATAATTCACTTAATCTACATATCACTCAATACGCAGTCAGCCGGTCATTAAGAGAGAGAGAGAGAGAGAGAGAGAGAGAGAGAGAGAGAGAGAGAGAGAGAGACTGGATGAGGAGTGAAAATAGGAAAGACAAAAGGAGAAGGAAGTATGAGAGATAGAGGGTTACATAAAGAAAAAAGAAAATGAAATGAGGAAAACTGAGTGTGAGTGTGTGTGGGGGGTAGAGGGAAATATGCGAGTGAGAACTTGAAGGAATAAGGAGAGAGAGATGGGGGGGAGGGGAAAAGGGGGAAAAGAGAGAAGCTCGATATATGCAAAGAATGAAGAGAAACAAGAAAGAGGGAGGAAAAAAAAGTTCGATGTAAAGGAAGGAGTAAGAGACGGTAGACTAAAAAGTGAAAAAAAATGCCAAAAAATCCGGCACCGTAAAAAAAAAAAGCTAAAAAAAAATCAAGCTGACGGCACAAGAGGAATATTCAATACGCGTGATCCATCAGCTCTCCAAAACCTCTAGTCAGACCGGAAAACGAACTGACACTGAATTCTAATTTTGCGATAAGTTCCGGTCTCTTGATTACTACCCTCGGGTTTATAGATATTTTTTCTTACTCTCTCTTACTCATTTTACTGTAATTGTATGATGAGAAAATGAAGACTTTCCTCCGTGTCGATATTTACTTCATGGGGAACTATACACGAGGGAGCTCCAGGCAAGGATGAAAGTGGCGGCTGACATGAAGGCTTATAACATTTACGGGACGTGATGGGGTGAGCAGCGTGAAACTGGGGACGAAAATATAGAGAATGGACTATCAAGGTACAAGTTAGGATATGTGAAACGATAGAATATGTGCGAATGATAGAAATTAAAAAGACGTCGCAAAATACAGTGGCTATTGAAGAAGCTGGTGCCAGACATGAAGGGAAAGTCGTCCGGAAGGGGGTGGGGAGAGTGAAATTGGGCGATGAGGAAATATGAAATGGACCGTAGAGGTATGGCTTTGGTTAGGAGATCCTGTGCGAGAATGATAGAATATACAACGACCTTTGACTGAACTGACCATAGATATAAAAGCTATACCATTTGCGTGAGGTGATGGGGTGAGCAGCGTGAAATGATATGAAATGTTGGGGAATAGGTAGGTTACAAGATTTACACTAATACGAAAATACACCGCAATATATATACAACAGTGGCCTCTTATGAAACTGTTATCAGACATGAAAGACGTACCATTTAGGTGATGGGATGGGATGAGCAGCGTGAAATTGAGTTGCGGAGAAATATGGAATGGACTACAGCGGTATAGGTTACTTTACGTGACACTGAGCAAGAAATATAGAAAATACAGTGACCTATGAAGAAACTGACCACAGACATGAAAGCTATGCCATTCTTTGTGATGTGCTGGGGTGAGCAGCGTGAAATTGGGCCATGAGGAAGTATGGAACGGGGTGTCGCGGTATAGGTTAGGTTGGGTGACACTGGCAGGGTGACAGGAAAAAAATATGTGAAGGTATGACACACAGAACAATAAATTTTGAAGGAATTGGCATCAGACAATGAAAGGTGGTGTGTTCGAGCGAGCACTGTGAAAATGGGCAAAATGGGCAACGATAATAGTATGTAATGGGCTGCAAGGTAATGGTGTCTGTTTTATGTCGTGCAAACAGGGCAAAAAATGCAATAATTTCTGAGATAACTGGCCACCGACATGAACGGTATGACATCTGGCTGACGCAAAAGGCTAAGCAGTGTGGGATTAGACCACTGGGAAATATGGAATGGACTGTCAAGGTATTAGTCAGGGTAAGTGACATCGAGCAAGAGAGACGGAGAATACAATGAAACTGGCAGCAGACATGAAGGGTTATGCCACTTGAGTGATTTTCTGGGGTGAAGTGTGAAACTGGAATACAGAGAAATATTAAATGGATTGTAGAGGTGCAGACAGGTTAATATACTTACACTGTGACAAGAGGAATGGAAATACAATAGTCCCTGAGCAACCTGGCGAGAGAGACACAAAGTGTTATACCATCTGGGTGATGTGATGCGGTGTGCAGTGAGAAACTGGGACGCCAGGTAATATAGAAGTGACTGTCAGAGTATAGGGTATTTTAGGATACTGGCAGGTTAATAGAAATGGGACGCTAGAAAATTTTGACAAATGAAACTGGTAGCAGACACGGAGGACCATTTGGGTAATGTGAGGGAGTAAGCACTGTGATAATTTGGCGATGAAGAAATTTAGTATTAACTACCAAAGTATGAGTGACTGGAGTATACAAAGAAAGAATGACAAAGAAATAATGCTATGGTCCTCGTGAAAAATCTCAGCAGATATGAAGATCATAACCTCAACATCCTGTCCTATGTCGGCTTGACAGACGCAAAAGAGGTAGACCTAGACACTCTCTCCTATGGCGGCTTGATAGGCGAAGAAGAGGTCGACTTAGAAAACTTGTGTTATGCTAGTTCGACAAACGTCACCTACATTCTCCAGCGAGAGTTTAATTGCACGGAAATTAAAGCTGTCAAAACGGGTCTCTAAAAAAGGCTTTTACTCGCGACCTCCTCGACATATCCATCAGCAAGACTCACCTAACCCATTCGCCAGAGTTGATTATTTTTTTTTATTCCAACTACTCAGGATGATTATATTGCTTCGAAAGGACCTCCTGAACTGAAGGAATTTAGAAAGAGCGTCCATTATCCCTTGAGTACGATAAAAAAAAAAAAAAAATGTCTACCGTATTCTCGGTATTGGAAGACGATTTCATTCAGCCTGGAAAGGGTTTGACAAGTTGGGGTTATTGTCGGATGATATAGGCATTTGACAAGATTATTTTCTGGTTCTTGCAAAACTTGAGAGAGAGAGAGAGAGAGAGAGAGTGTGTGTGTTAGGTCAAGTGCCATGCAAGAAGTTTTAACACAT
Organism: Coenobita brevimanus; assembly: GCF_032717465.1. Taxonomy (NCBI): domain Eukaryota; kingdom Metazoa; phylum Arthropoda; class Malacostraca; order Decapoda; family Coenobitidae; genus Coenobita; species Coenobita brevimanus. The sequence continues at coordinate 31,306,324 of NC_137042.1, forward strand.
GGCCTTATTTTGACATTTTCACCCAAAGTCAAGGAAACTCATATCATCATCATCATCATCATCATCAGTTACCCTCTCCATCCATGTTTTTAATTAATTTCCCGCGGCCTTTTGAACGCGGGATGATGAGAAAACGACCAACTTTCTTTACATTCCAAGCTCACGGCAAGAAGGCAGCCTCTCATAAACTCCCCACGGCCAAGTTTTCCCAAATATTTCCTTCGCGGAGTAAGGGGTGAGCCACAAGTTCAGATCGAGGCATATTTTCCTTCCCTTTGATATGGTAGTGAGGTGGACGCCCGCAGGAGGAGAAGCGGTTGACCGAGGACGAGGTGGAGGGGTGGGGTTAACTTAAGGGGAAGGGAAGGATGGATGGAGGAGGGTTGGATCGAGGGTGTGGTGGACGGGTAGGTTAGCTGAGGGTGAGATGGATGGTCGGAGGAGAAGGGTTAGACCAAGGACGAGGTGGAGGGGTTGGGTTAACTTAGGGCGAGGGCGAGGATTGAAGATGGGTTGGATTAAGGGTGAGATGGAGGGATGGGGTTGGGTAGTAAATTTGGGCAAGGTTTATGGATAACATTAAATGAAGGAGAAAGTATAACCAAGGACGAGGTAGATGGCAGAATATATGAAAAAGAACGAGGTAGAAGAGGAGGGTTAAAAATAAGGGTGCGACGGATGACACAAAACGGAAGGGTAGATCGAGGAAGAGGTGGAGAAGGAGAGTTGGGAAGTATCCAGGAGTCAGAGCTGGTGGAAGAAGAATTAGACCAATGACGAGGTGGAGAGACAGGCCAAGGACTTCTATAAGGGTGGAAGGCGAAGGGGATGGCGTAGGGCAAGGTGGTGAGACAGGACTGGGGAGTATGAAAATATACTTTATGCATACAGAGACAGAAAGAGAATTACATATACAGATTACCAGTGATAAACTTAAACTATAGAAATAAGAAAAGGATACACGGACAGAAAGTAAAGACAAGAAGACAGGCATGAGGAGACTGATACAGATATATGCTTTGGCTCCCACTACACGATTTTACTCAGTTCATGTGACATACTGAAAGGGATGAGAGAAGGTCTGGTAATGAAGGAATCCAGGGACACTGATTCTAACTAAACTCTTTCATCTCACGAGGTCGACTGTAAGTTGAATATAACGACTGACGGCTGCAGGGAAGAAAAGGATGCATATCGAACAGTTAAATAAATAAAAAAATAAATAAATAAATAACTGCATTATCATATTCACGACACTGGTATATAACAAAATTCTGCTCCGGATATTACACACTAAGCTTGGGTATGTTTTCACAGTGCTGCAATAATTGTTAATTCCATTGTTCGTTGCCACTGAAAACAGCAACACTGTTATAGGCTAAAACATTTGCCTCTGTCGACATGGATTAACGTTTATTATCAACATTAATAAAATTGCGATGAAAATAAAGCTAAAATCTCTGTCAACGGGAAGTCTGTGAAGCGTGGGTGTCGGAGGGAATGAGACTGGCAGTGAAGAGAGAGGAAATGAAGCGACAGGAGGACGAAGAGAGGAGAAAGAGATGAAAAGGATTAAGCAAGGAAGGTGAGGGGTGGAGAAGAAAAAAGAGGGAAGGACAGAATCGGAAAGAGAAGAAGAGACGATAGGGAAGGGGAGGAGAAGGGAGGAGACAAAAGCGGTCGGAAGGAGAGAAACACATCAGAGTTAAAATCTTGACACATAGTATTATTTTCATGTTATGGACCCGAAGAACAGGAGAAAAAAAAACAAAACAGAAGAAGCGGTACAGAATGAAGAAAAGAGGATAATATGAAAGAAAAGGCACAGACATGAAAGTCACAAACACAGTGAGAAAAATATAAACAAATATAGTCTAGCATCATTGCTTTACTCCTATTATATGATAAAATATATTCAAACATCACTGCCATATACCTAACGTATTAATAAATATACTCATACCATCATTGCTCCAATCCTACTACATATTGCCATTTCAATTTACTGGCAGTGAAGGCCATTTAGAACAGGAAGTATATGTGAGTAATTTCACCCCGAAGTTACACAAACCATTTACTGTATATTTAATCTTCTGAAATGCTTTTTGTATTCTGACAGCAGCAGGGGAGTTATTTTGTAATGGTACATAACTTTTATTAGTTTTTATTATGGACCTGCTTTTTATTTTTTTCATCACGGAGTTTTTTTGTTTATGTTTCATTCTTCTTTCCTTCACCAAGAGACACATATGACAAAAATTAATTGCATGTTAATCAAATGCTGAAAATCAAGAGAGAGAGAGAGAGAGAGAGAGAGAGAGAGAGAGAGACATAACAGTCTACATCATCGTTACCAAAATCCTGAAACATACTGCTGTCTCCTAGTGCTGAACTAAGTTAATTTCCAACACATATTTTCCTTTACCAATTATTTTTCCCCGTAATAAGGTGCTTGACTGAAGAAAGAGATAATCAGACACAAATATAGAGACAGACAGAGAGGCAAGCGAGATAAACAGACAGACAGAGAGACAGATATACAGACGGTCAGATCGCCTACCTGATAAAGAAGGAGAAACAGAAAGGCTGAGAGAGTGAGAGAGAAAGTTTGAGAGAGAGATAGGTTGGTAGAAAGAGAAAAGTTGAGAGTAATAGTAAAGATAGGATGGACCAAAGACCAGGGCCAGACCGGAGACGACGCAGACCAAACACCTTTCCTAGTTGGGTTTTTTTTTTTTTTTTCCATCTTTTTCATTTTTTCTTTTTTGTTGTTGATATGTGCATCCTATTAATCCAGTTTATATGGTGCAAAGATGGTGATGATAATTGTGATGATGGTGCTGATCGTAATGAGGATGGTGATGGCAGTGGTGGTGGTGGTGAAAGTGACTGTGATGAGATTGTGTTGGTGATGGTATGAGTGATAGCTATGGTAACGTAATGCTGGTGATGGTGCAGGTGGTGAAGAGGGTGGTGACGGTGACGGCAGTGATGATGATGATGATGATGATGATGACAGTGATGACGGAGACAGATATACAGTTAAATAGGTACAAACAGACTGACATAAACGAAAAGATAGGTCGATAGATAGATAGACAGACAGACAGACAGACAGACAGATAGAGAGATAGGTACAGACTGTTTCAGAAGCGAAAGTAAAAAGACTGATCAACAAAGAGAGAAAACGGATGATAGCGGTAAGTCGGCAGAAAAGAGAAAAGTTAAAAGCGAAAGCAATAGTAAGGACACTTCCATGGGCAAGACTGAATTCCTGGGTCTAAGTCCAAAGTCTTAAGATCAGTCTGAGAATCTGAATTACGTTAAAACATTCTTAACAAACCTTTCGTAAAACCCCCTGATAAGACACAAAAACACCTCCGCTTATACTGTTACACCAGTCATAAATGAAACAGGTCTTGTATGTATTTAATATGGATGGTGGGTATTAGCGCTAAAGTGGTGGCATGTGTAGGTGGACTGTTGGGTCTTAGGGAACGGACAGTCAAATCTATGCCCAGAGCTGGACACACAAAAAACAATGTGTTTAAATCAAGTTTGGACGGTATGGTATCAATGCAAATAGTGAAGAAAGTAAGTCAAACGAAATTAGAAACACACACACACACACACACACACACACACACACACACACACACACACACACACACCACAACCCACCCAACCCACACACCCCCCAACACACAAAGAAATCAAGAAGAGGACAAAGAGGTACAAAGAAAACACAGACGACAGAAAAAAATGAGTAGAGTGATATTTCTCTAACTCACTCCCGCCATCAAAGCAACAAGCCAGGAAACTCTATTACCTATGCATTACCCAGTGAAAGAAAATACACAATGGCAGGCAAGATCCAGGCGCCATAAAACACAAATCCAATATCGGTGGGGAATTGACAACTTCGAAAAAATTCCATAACATATGAAAAGTGACGGACAGTTCAATTTACATATTCACTAAAAACGGCTGACCTGAGAGTGATAATTTAGATGCACTGGTCGTGTATTGGCTTAGAGCTTATATATTATGTAATGATACTGGGAGGTGATAGTATGGTAGCGATTTTTTTTTCCCTCTTTTTCTATGATCCATCCAATAACTTCTAACTTAAGGGCTATTTGCTGGTGTTAAGATCGTGATTCGTCGTTATTATTTTTTTTTTTAGTCCTGCTCCTCGTCATCATAATCATTATCATCATCACTATCATCATCATCGTCATCATCATCATCAGCGGCGGTGGCATTTTATTCTTCTTCCTCCATCTCCTCATTATCGTCATCATCACCACCACCACCACCACCACCACCATCATCATCATCATCATCATTCTAACTACTTCCTTGCTACAGTTTGGATGCATAAGATCCAGAACGAGGAAATGTACACTCAGAAGTAGGAGAAACTATCAATATGGCACCCAGTGATGTGACCCATGCATCCACTCATCCATCACTCAAAACGTCAACTTACATACTTTCAGTCACCTCAAGATCTATCACTACTCCCTCAGTTTCGATGGAACCTGAAACTACCAAAGTTCCATCGGTTGTCTGTTTGCGGTAGACCAATGGACTGAAAAAAAAGGAAATATTAGGTTCTGTCCTTAGGCGGAATACTTTGATTATGCATTGTATATTTTAAAGATGGGATTACTTCACCTTTGTCACGTATCTGCTTCTCACGCCTGCAGCTCCTTGAATACCTGTTCATTTTCTTGGAGGCTTTCAATGACGAACTGAGGTCTCAAACTACACATCCCATAGCAATTTCAGCTTCCCTTTTTTTATTTCAAGAATACATTATCCTTATCGGGACATATCGTCAACAAAATAAGTTTCTGAAGTCATATGTTCGATGGAATTGGACCTCAGCTTTTTGAAGTTGTCAGACTGGGCGTGTCTGGTATTTCCGAATAGATAAAATTCCAGGTATATGTCAGCTATCTTTTTCTTCAAGGTGCGATATAAGTGAATACAATACACAGTTGGTGGATGAGAATACACTTTACAAAATTTGACTGCTCTTTGTCCCATTTTATTGCAAGAAGGAGTGTGTGTGTGTGTGTGTGTGTGTGTGTGTGTGTGTGTGTGTGTGTGTGTGTGTGTGTGTGTGTGTGTGTGTGTGTGTGTGTGTGTGTGTGTGTGTGTGTGTGTGTGTGTGTGTGTGTGTGTGTGTGTGTGTGTGTGTGTGTGTGTGTGTGTGTGTGTGTGTGTGTGTGTGTGTGTGTGTGTGTGTGTGTGTGTGTGTGTGTGTGTGTGTGTGTGTGTGTGTGTGTGTGTGTTCTATTTTCATCCATATCCCTCACATTCTACAACTCCTCGACTTTTTCATCCTTGACTTCCACCGTGCTCGCCGTTTTGCAGAACACGCTTTGTCAATTTTGGGAATAAGTGTGCCCTGTCCTGCCTCCCCTTACTTGACGAACCATAAATCACAGTAATGCCCCTAATTACCCTCCAATCCATCACCTCCACCGGCCCTCCATTACGGTCCGGGCGATCTTTCATCCTCCTTTTTATTATCATGGTCCTCTGTCCTCCTGTATTCTCGTGGGTGTTGGAAGGCTCCCTCTGGTACCTCTTCCTCTGGGACTTATTTTGCGTAGAGTATCCTAAATTTTATCTTCTGTGCTTCTCGTGTTTTGTGATCAGTATGGAGAAAGAGGGGAAATATAGGAGATGAGGAAAGAGGGGAAGGAAGGATAAGGAAAGGGAAAGAGGAGGGAAGGGGTAAAGGTGATGGGGAAAGAGGGAATGGGGAAGAGGATGCAGAAAGAGAGGAAGGATGAAAGAGATGGGGAAAGAGGGAAGGATATGAGAAATTGGGGAAATTGGTGGGAAGGGTAAAGGGGATGCGAAAAAAGAGGCAGGAGAAGGGGTGGAGTAAAGAGGGGGAGAGGATGGAGAAAGCGGGAAACGGTAAAGGGAAGGACGAAAAGGGGGAAGGGGGGGAAGGAGGGAGGAGGTAGAAGAGGGGAGGGGAGTGGACAGGGCTCTAACATTCTCCAGTGGCATTTCAGAGGCTCCATCCTTGTCATATTTAGAGGACACATGTAAGCCCTTGCAATTAGACAGTAATCCTGTATATAATTAAACTGTCACTATTTTTACATACATGGATACATACATATCAACGACAACTAATTACCGTAACACCTTCAAATCCCTTCATCCCTGGCCACTACATAACAATATTGGTTTCCTGAGGCACGGTTCATACTAAGTTCAAGTGCCGTAATCCCTGTGTTGGGAGAATCAATAACACATTTTACTTGCCACTTTGCTATTGGATCTGGTACATTGATTATTTCAGTACGACAATGTCATATATATACACAAAATGATCTGACCCATTCTGCACGAGAACGTCATTTACATTTAATTCAGTGACAACACCCAAGCAGTGAAGAGGTTAATAGAAGCTACACCCAATCCTTCCAGATCGAAATATTTCCCCTGAGCTGAAAAACTCGTCTGGAGCTTGAAAGGCTAAAGTAATGGCCGTCATCGCGGTAAAGGATCTTTCTTCCGACATTCCCATTAAATACGCCTGAACTACCTCTTTCCCCCCTACATCTGCCTCCCGTGTGGCTATACTGTAGATCGTATTGTAGGTGGCACAGGAAATTTCACAACACCCTTTTCATAGTTATCCTTGCAAATTGCACCTTAACACTCTCTCACATGATAGATAAATAATTTTAGTATCGCCACAGCTTGCGTCAATAGCGTCTAAGAGGATAATGAGACGTAATGTACAAAATTCGCCAATGAGGTGTTACGGGATCCCCCAAACCACTTAGAATCCCATCCAATGTTTCAACACTTCCGTCCTTCCATCAATGTAGCCACCGCATAACTACTTCCCCCACCACGTCAACCTCTAGCGTGGCTCTACTTCATCACCGTTGCATTCCCATCAATCTACCCAACGCCAGACGCCAAAACCCAGGGATCCTCCACTGTGGCCACGTCAGAAAGAACCAGCAGTCTCTTCTATCAACACTTATCTCCCCTCTCTGCTGCCACTCCAACCCACCTGCCCGCCTCCTGCACCCTTCCACTCCATCCATCTCCTATTTGGTCCTCCTCTCCTCTTTCTCCCACCATCCTAGCGACGGTTTATTTCTTCCTTAATCATTTAGTGTAACATATGACCATCACTCAAGGTGTTGTTCTTAATTACACTCTGCTATCAAACTCTCCTCACTACTCGATACATATTTCCTAACCACACTAACTTTCTTAATTTCTCCAGACCAGAAGCAATGTGTTTCTTTAATTACATTACTATTATTGGGAGGAAGAGTTTTTATTAATGCACACTACTTTTAACCCCCTGTCCATTCCGCTGTATCAAGATTTCTGGCGGTAGCAATAAATAAATAAAACAATAGAGATAATAATTCTAAATGGGATCATGGAGATTGTTTCTAATGGAGATGATATCAACCAAGTTCGTTTTATTTCAAGATACTGTGGATAAATTTTAAGGTTTATCGTACTGAATGGGTTAATGGAGATTTTAACAAGCGTGCTAATTTCCCTTTATAAGTTTGTGAGAATTGTGGGTTTGTCAACTTTCAAAAATTCACTCTTGCTTCCCCTGGTCCACTGCTCTCTTCACTTTCCCATTTTATTTTCGTTTTTCCCATTGCTCCGTTTCGTTATTGTTTTGTCGTGCTTTTTGTTACTTCGTTTTACTGCACTTTCTCCCTCCCCAGTTTTTATTCCTCTGTCAAGGTAAACTCAGGCAAAGATACGCTGGAGGGAAAAAAATGGAAGAGCACACGAGAGGATAGCGTCTGTCTCTCCTTCCCTCCATCTTTCCACCTCACTACGACCGCCATCTCGCACAAGCGGAGGTCTGGGGCGTCTCGTACTACGTGTGTCTTAAATTCAACTTTTTAAACTGATTTTTACTTGGATGAGACCCACTTAGCTTTTGTTTATATTTCTCTTGCTGGTTCTTTTGTTCCGTTTAGAATAAAAGACAGACGGGCAGACATACATCGGTACACACACACAACTGCGTACATAAGCAAGGTCTCTCACACACACACACACACACACACACACACACACACACACACACACGCTATTCTCCTTACTCCATTCACCCCCTCGTCGTTCTGACTTCTGACTTCTTCACTTCCTTGGTCCCCTTCCTTCCTTCCTTCCTTCCTTCCTCCTCGACTACCAATAATACAACGCATGCCAGTAAATATTCTCTCTCCCCCTCTCACTCTCTTTTCTCCCTCACTCTCTCTTTTTTGTCTCTCTCTCACGGACTATTTTTCTCTCCGCTTTCTTAGTCATGTGCCTCGCCCTCTTTTTTGTTTCCTTGTCTGTTTCCTGTCTTCCTCCTTCTTTTTTTTTTTCTTTTTTTTTCTTTCTCTTAACTCAATTTCCCTATCAATGCTATTCTCTCTCTTTTCTTTTCATTCTTCTCTGTCTCTTGTTCTCTCATCTATCTCTGTCACGGGCTTCTTTCTCGTTTATTTCTCTTCCATGTCTGTCTGTCCTCCCATCTCTCATTTTTCTTTCTCGCATTCTTTTCTCCCATTTCTCTTTCTCTCCATCCGGGACTCGTCTCATTCCCTTTCACTCTCATTCATCTCTCCCTCTCTCTCTCATCTCTTTATCTTTCTTCCTTCATTCTAATCGGTTTTTACCTCCTTCTTCTTTTGCTCATCTCTGTATTTCTTCTTTCTCTCTTTCTGTCCTTCCTCACTCACTATCAATCTTCTTCATATCCTCACCCTCGCTCCCATAATCACCCTTTCCCTCGCCCTAACCTTCTTCCCTCTGCCTTCAAGTCACTGTAATTTTTATTTTATTATTATTATTATTATAATTATTATTATTATTATTATTATTATTATTTCATCCCCACCTTCAGTCTGTTGCCTTCATTTCTCTGTCTGTCTGTCTGTCTGTCTCTCTTATCATTGTCATCTTCTATCACACTTACTTTTCAGTTTTCCTTCCGCCTCTGTTTCCCCTTCTCCCCCTCTTCCTCTTTCCTTATCTCCCCTCTCTATCTTCCTTTCCTCTTCCCCTCTGCTATCCTTCTTCTTTTATTTTATTTTATCTTATTTTTTTACTCCTCTCCTCCCGTCTCCTCCATCCGCTCTTCATCTTCTTCCTGTACATGTCACTTTTCTCCCTCTTTTTTCCCTGCCCTCCCTCTCTCCCTTCTCAGTTCTCTCCCTCCTTTCTTCCTTCCCCCTCTCTCTCTCTCCCTCATCCCTCTTCTCTTTGGCCTCGCTCTCCCGTGCCTCCCCTCTCTTTCTCTCCTCCTCTCCCTCCCTCCTTTTCTTGAAGCCTTTTCTCTCCCTCTCATAAATATTTTCATTCATTCGTTCCTCTCTTCCTACTCCCCAATTCACACTCTTTACTTCCTTCCCCTCGTTTTTTCTCTTTTCCTTCTCCCTCTCCTTCCTCACTCCATCTACTTACTCCATCCTCTCTCTCTCTCTCTCTCCCCTATCTTCAATCTCAATGTGTGTTTTCCCATCTTGTGCCTCCTCTTGTTTATGTTATCCCAGCTCCTTTCTCCATCCCTCCTCCTTCCCTTCCTTCCGTCTCTCCATATCCCCTCCCTTTCTCCCTCTTTCTCCAGCTCCCTCCTTTCTCTTTTCCCTCCCCATTCCCTCCCTCCACTCTCTCTCTCTCTCTCTCTCTCTCTCTATTCCCTCCCATTTCCCCCTCTCTCTTTTGTCATTCCCTTCCTTCTTCTCTCTTTATGGTCTCCAGTATTCTCTTTTCTTTTTTCCCCTCCCCCCCTCTCTCTCTCTTTCTCACTCTGTTCCTTCCCTCTCTTTCTCTCTCTCTCTCTCTCTGTTCCTTCCCTTTCTTTCTCCCTCTCTCCCTCCCTTCCCCCTCCTCCTTCCCTCGCCTCCATTCGCCCTTACAGGAAGCTTCTATCGCGGTAATGGATATCTTCGCCTCGGGTTCTCCTCGTCACATTGTCATTGCCAGCTTCCGACTACGTTGTGTGTGTGTGTGTGCGTGTGTGCGTGCGTGTGTGCTTTGTATGTGGATGTGTGGAGAAGTCTGTGTGTGCGTGGGGGAAGGAGTTGCTTTATGTGTGTAGTTAGAATTAATACTGTTAGGGGTGTTCTGTGTGTGTGTGTGTGTGTGTGTGTGTGTGTGTGTGTGTGTGTGTGTGTGTGTGTGTGTGTGTGTGTGTGTGTGTGTGTGTGTGTTTATTTAATCACCATGAAATACCAACCTTTAACCTTGGTAATGAAAGAGGTAAAAATAATATATAATAAAAATAATAACAATAATAAAAATAATAACAATAACGATTAAGCTATTATCAAAGGCACTAATTTTTCTAAAGAATTCAATAGCGCTCAAAAACTCGAAATAAAAAGCATACCTATCAACCCAAAAGTAGTACTGTTTAAAAAGTAATGAATGGTTCGTCTCTCTCTCTCTCAAAAAAAAAAAAAAAAAAAAAAAGACATACCAGCAATTTTAATCTACACTTCAACCATCGCCTTGGGAGGGATGGAAACACACCTGGCGGTACCTGGTGTGATACGGACACGGCTCAGTATGCTGATGTGGGCGTGCGTGTGACAGTGGAACAAAGGAATGAGTGAATGATGCAGAGCAGACGCACGAGAAAAATCGCCCAGTGGGATGGAAGAAGTGTTGGTGGGTTCTCTCAGCTGAATAAAATCGTCCGGAAAAAATATCAGAGAAAAATACCGAAATCCTGTCATGGCAGCCAAAAAGGTAACTATATCCCATGAAGCTTAATCAGAAATACGTGTTTACCAGGGGAATTTAAGCTAATGAATACGAGATTGCAGAGAGGAGAAATGGCGTGGAAGACACGCGTGGGAGGGTGACTGCGCTGGGGGGAAGGAGGAGGAGGAGGAGGAGGAGGAGGAGGAGGAGGAGGAGGAGAAAATAAAAGGAAAGAGGAGGAGGAAGAAGTGAAAGAGAAGAAGAGAAAGACGAAGGAGGAGAGTACTCGGAATAAAAACCACCTAAGCAAAAGGACGACAGGAAGCAAAGGAAAGAAAAAGGCGAAGGAAGAGGCAGCAGGAAAAGTTAATAATATATGGAAACGCAGAAGGAAATAGCCTTGGGATTCTATGGCTTGGAATGGGGAATATAAGAGTGTGTCATACATTGGTCCAAGGGCTGACTTAGGGTTTCTCTGGGTGAGTTGTGGCGGGGGTTTTCTGTAGGTTGGAATAGGCGTCATTAGCGAGAGACTGCGTGCGATAGACTGATGAGTTCGCGAAATAGGGAAAGTGCACTGAGGTGTGTGTGTGTGTGTGTGTGTGTGTGTGTGTGTGTGTGTGTGTGTGTGTGTGTGTGTGTGTGTGTGTGTGTGTGTGTGTGTGTGTGTGTGTGAAGTCTGAGGAATTGATAGTCCTGATTAGGTGTCAAGAGAACTGATGGCAGTGGCGGTGATTGCAGGCAAGTGATATTAGCACTGGGTTTTCCTTTGATTTGGCCTGCCCTGGTCTGAATTAGTTTGGCTGCAATAGGAAATATGTTTTGATCCGCTGTCAGGAAAAATGATAGTGGCTTCGTAGATGAAAAAATAGAAGCGTCCCTAATTTCGTTATCTATTACAGCCCTGGGACGCATTCATTTCTCTGTTCTGGCTACCCACCACGATTTTATTAATTTTGCCAAGAATTTCCCGGGTTTGAGTTGATGTCTGAGGCCTTTTCGCTTGGACTTTACTGACTTCTGTTGCCTTACTTTGGTTTTCTTTCATTCTTTCTCTGGATTATTCCCGCCTCTATTGAGACCGTGAGAACAGGCTAGAGCTAGAAGAATGATAGTGATACTCTATTATTATTATTATTATTATTGTGAAATTTTCGGCATTTAACAGCTGCTGAAACCCAGTTATTCTAAAAAAATACAAGAAATGTCTGTCTAAATTCATAAATGCTTTGACAGAAATTGTTTGTGTGTTTTCCTTTTTAATATACAAATATACAAAACCACAAACAAATCCACAATCAAGTCACACCAAAACATTTTCACCACAACACCTGGCTGCTACCATGACTAGCTTTCCGTCCCTCTGGCCCACAATAGGTTGGAAATATCGAGTGTGCAGTAAAAAAAAAAAGAAAAAAGCATTGTTACTCTGGTTGTAGTATGCATTCTGGAACACAACACGAAGCCTTTTGAAACACTATATTGTATTTTCTGTATCAAATATTTTTTTCTGGTTTGCCATTTATCAAAGTACAATAAAATAAAAATATCATCATCATCATCATCATCACCAGGCTCATCGTCACTCTATTATCTCACCTACAGACGGGATATTAATCTATTTATGGATATATTTAATGGTAGGAGTTGGGGTCAGGGGTCAAGCCTCCCCCTAACCCCTCGCCCTTTTGAAACAGTGGTAGTGACCTTTCTCCGAGCCATATCTACATCCATGCAAATATATAACACCGTAGCTTGAACACACCCTGCATAGTGGTCAAGCAAACAGACACTCATCAAGACACTAAGGATTATTGTATGGATGAGATTGTTACCCTCTAAGCACTGTCACGTCTTTTCTCCATTTTCTAATTACTATCTCCAGACGATTTCATTCAGCTTAAAATAGATTTTTTTGGACTGGAGAGGTTTGACAAGGCAATAAGTAAACCCTTTCAGTACGAGAGGCCTTTCCTAAACTGAATAAAATCATGTTGGAAGGAGAATAAAGTACAAAAGGACGTCACCCTGAATAAACAGGTCCGGGAGGGGTGCTAAGGACTCTCTAAGGCGACGAGAATACTGGCCCGGGAGACAGACTTAGGTGAGGGTGAGAAGGAAGTACGTGTGATTCCCTAATGAGAGGCAAATCAGGTGAGAGAGAAGCTAGATTGGCTTAGTTAGGACATGCTCTCTCTCTCTCTCTCCGTGTGTGTGTGTGTGTGTGTGTGTGTGTGTGTGTGTGTGTGTGTGTGTGTGTGTGTGTGTGTGTGCAGTAACCAAAAAAATGCATAAAGGTGAGAAACCATTCGCCCGTGCAGAGATCTAAGATATTATTACAATCGAATATTGACGTCTTTGGCAAAAAAAAGAAAACAAAACAAAACAAAAGTCTTAAAGATTATAGCATAGGCGAAAAAACAGGATGCGGTGTGAGGAGGCGGAGAAATGATGTACAGTCAAAAAAAAAAAAAGGAAAAAGAAAAAGAAAGATAAGAAAAAATATATCGAGACCTCTTCCTTTGATGAGTTTCGATCTTATGTTGTTTTCCTTCATATATTTTGGTGTCTGGCAGTCCCGAGTAAAGATAATAAAACCATACTGGTGTCAATTTTTCTGTTTTGTCCCACGTGGAATTCTACAGGGGTAATTTGGCTCTCTTGTATTTTGTTTTTCTCTTGGAAGGAACAATTTTGCAGGCTCGCGGCCTTTGGTTCCTTCTTCCTCACTTTAAAAAATAAAAAACTCATCATATTCTCCTTCACCTTCTGCCCCATAACTGCGTAACACATAGGTCTAAAAATTAAGGTTACCCGCGACTAATTAACCCTGAAGCTTCATTAAATGGTGCATCTTTCTGCCACTAGGCGATAATGAGATGATAAATGGCTTAGCGGAATATAATTAAAAAGTTATTGAAGTGGGTGATTATTTCAAAGCCATTTATTTTGTGCTTCAGATTTTAAAGGACAGCGGAAGGCCCCATACTTTTCTGTTGATTTTAAGCGACACAGAAGCTAGGACGTGAGGAAGAACAGAACAGCAGACGTGTGTGGCAGAGATGGAGTGTGTTGGTAGGAAGGAGGAGTGGTGATGCATAGTTGCAGACAAATGATAACACTTTTAGTTGTATACAGATAATATCACTTATTTTCATTCGAATAATCATAAAGCACACACACACACACACACACACACACACACACACACACACACACACCAGACGTACCCCATCCGCTATACAAGATCCAGAGAAAAGGTATTGGCTGAGAGGTGGAAAAAGGTGGAAACGTAGTGGATGCTGTAAGATGGTTGGCAAGGTAAAGGGAGAGACTGAATATTTGATGAGAACCTTTAGTGAGTGTGTGTGTGTGTGTGTGTGTGTGTGTGTGTGTGTGTGTGTGTGTGTGTGTGTGTGTGTGTGTGTGTGTGAGAGAGAGAGAGAGAGAGAGAGAGAGAGAGAGAGAGAGAGAGAGAGAGAGAGAGAGAGAGAGAGAGATTGGCAAGCAGGCAGGCAGGCAGTAAGTAAACAGAGGCAGCAGGAGACAGAGACTTAGACACAGACAAGCAAACAAATATCCACACACACACACACACACACAGACACACACACACACACACACACACACACACACACACACACACACAATGAAAAGACATACACAAAGCCGAAGACATCCAGACACAGAAGCATAGACGCAAATACTCTCACAGCCACAGAAGACTCAGACACCCAGGCAACAGGGGTATTCTGATCCTGTAGCTGCCTCCACAGTGCTACACCGCGTCTCAGTGGCGGCAGCACGGAATAATAAACAGCCTGAAGGAAGACCCGTTCACCTCGGAGAAATAATTTAGTACAAGCTTCCATTCCGTTCTCGCAATGGGACTCAATTTCGATTCCGTTTTGATATCGTCAGGACAGATGTGATGTTCTTGCACACACAGTTCACTTCAGATAAACAATTTAATGCACTTTTCCACGCCATTCCCATGTGCAACGTAAAATTCCGCTACAATATTTTTCTGATTTTTAGGATGATTTTGTGGACTGTCAGTATCAAAACTCCTGTCGTCTCTCCTGGTTCTCTCTCCATGGACTTTGAAAACCAGTGTGGTGAATCCGCAGCAGCCGACACTGATGACCTCATTTGGCCTCAGATTAGTGGCATAAGTGCAGCAAGTCTACCACACTGATTTTCAAAGAGTGGGGACAGAGAAGCAAGAGAGGCGACATGACTTTTGATACTAACTGTACTCTCGTTATCTCCAAGAAAGAATTTAGTACATGCTTTTCTTCTGTTGTCGTGTGCCTAATTCCAATTCCGCTTTGCGTTCCGATTTACGAAGATAATTATTTTTGTACCCTCTTCCTCTCCCTGATGATACAACATGTGCTTCCATTCTATTCTCATGTACACTTACCGATTAAGTTTTACTTCGTTTTTCGCATGCAGTGAGATATGAGATTGCGTACACTCTTCCTCTGTAAAACGTATTCACTTTCATTCTGATCTCATCAACCTGGAAAAAAAAAATGAACACCCTTCCAAATGAACATGTGCTTTTATTTTTACGTTAAGGTGGGGATGTATTGTTTTGCTCCCACCCCGCTCTCTCTCTCTCTCTCTCTCTCTCTCTCTCTCTCTCTCTGTGGGTGTGTGTGTGCCCTCCCTCCCCACCTCCAGTCATAGACCCTAATCGCGCCCTACTCAACCAACTCACATTCCCCACCTCCCAGTAGGCTTGCCAGTCTCTTACCATGTATCCCTTGGCCTCTCTCTCTCTCTCTCTCTCTCTCTCTCTCTCTCTCTCTCTCTCTCCTTTTGTTATTCCATTGATCCATTCACCAATTCACCCTTACATCCGTCTGTCTGTCTAACTATCCTACCCAAATGTTGCATAAATCCTCCTCCTCCTCCTCCTCTCCACTATCATCATATTATCACCACCATGATCACTACTAACACCACTACAGACATCACTAGAACAACCACAGCCATCACTATCACCACCAACACCACTACTAAAACCATCAATCACTGCCACCATACCACCACCATCACCAGCAATATTGTAATCAGAACTATCATCACCACCACCAACAGTATTATCACCACCATCACCACTTCTACTCGTACTATCACCAGCATCACCATCACCACCACGTCTATCATCATCACCACCTCTACCATCATCATCAGCAGCAGGAGCGCATTCTTAATTAAATAAACTACAAGATCAATAGTACTAAATTACGCCTTTCTGTATTTAAGGGTAAGTATTATTAATCAAGCCCTGTTTCATCATCTAACACAATATAAAAAAAGGTTTAAATTACTGTATTATATTTCCTGGCTCTATAACAATATGATTTTTTTTTTTAATGTTATCGGTGAAATTTATGACACGAGTAGAATTTCTAGTTTTTGTGAATTATTGGACTTACAGAAATATATGCAAAAACACTTCAATAATTAGTTTTATTAATGCAGTGGGACCGATATTTCTTTAGCTAACCGTATGAGAGAGAGAGAGAGAGAGAGAGCACAGCCACCTCCCCCTCACAGCAGTCAAATCAAGCTTAAATGCCCCAATACAGAACTTTGGGTAATCTGGCTCCCCCTACGTCATGAAAAGTAAATTCCCCTCTGTTTTGCAAGGGAAATATCATGAGTCTAGTTTGGCTCAATTTCAAGCAGGGATGGCCAAAATTCAGGGGTAAAGGGGGGAAGGAAATTTAGAGAAGAGTATGGTATTACTGTACTTTCCATCACACACCAGTTACACCAGATTATATAATACCAGAAGGTTTATTGTGGTATTTGCAACAATCTTTCTTAGTACCATTTCCATAGCAAATCTACTTTAAAATATTGGGGTTTAATTACATCGGATATGACTTCAAACCTGCAGGTCGCCATTTTTCAGCGTCCCTCCTAAGCAAAATACCGTAAAACATTGATGGCTAGGTTAAAAAATATTACTGGCTCGGTTAAAGTTAGGGTACGTGGGGTTAGGTTGGCGTCATGTCAAAACAAAGGCTTTTCCGATGAATTTTGGTCTGATTAGTTGAAATTCGTCGTCCATTCCCTTTAAAAATGTGGGGGAGGGTGCATCTCAAACACGCGTGATTTGCGATGGAGATTAATATGAAAATCGAATACGTCACATCAAAAATCATCAGAAAAAAAAAAATGGCTTCACGTTTAAATGCAGTATGACAGAGAGACAGATCAAGGATTCGACAGATTCAATGAATATGAAGGCAGATAGATAGATCGATGGATAAATAGAAAAATATATGCAGTAGAGAGAGAGAGAGAGAGAGAGAGAGATTAATCCAAAAATTAATAATTGATAGATAGACAGACAGATAGATGCAGATGAAAAAGAGATCGATAATTAGTCACATAAATGGAAAAAAAAAGACGATAGGAAATGTAGTCACACACTCAATGACAAACAGAGAGGTAATTAGACAACAAAACAGATAAATAGATAGATAGACAGACTGATAGATAAATTGACTGATAGACTTGTAGCTTTATTAGGTGGAAATACAAACATATAGTGTAATAATACGCCTATCAATGATAACAACAAATAATGTGAGGAAACAAATGACGATTCCAACATCTACCTACCTACCTACCTATCAGTCTACCTACCTACCTACCTATCAATCTACCTACCTATCAATCTACCTACCTATCAGTATCAGAAAATATAACTACTTTTGTAACAATTAAGGGGACGAACCGGGCGAAAGTAAACCATATTTTTCGTTAGTGAGCAATATTTTTCGTAGGAGGGGAAGCAGATGGACGGCCCTAGTAATAACAGTCACAACCCTGAAATGGAGTCAGAGAGCGTGGCGGAGGGAGAGAGTGGTGTGGTCGATGATGTGGTGAGGTACAGGGTGTGTGGGTGGTGTGGCGTGGTGTGATGTAAAGGAGAGTGTGGTGTGGTGAAGTGGGTGATGGGTTGTTCAGGAAAGTGTGGTGTAGTAGATGGTGTGGATTAGGAAAGTAAAGTGCTGAGTGGTGTTGTGTGGTGTGATGCAGTGTGGTGTGCTGTGGTATGGTATGGTATGAGGCAGAGTGGCGTCGTGTGGTGTATGGGAGTGAGATGCAGTTTCGTACAAGTGAAATGTGGCTTTGTGGGGTATGGCGTGATGTGTGGTATGCCGGTGTGGTGTGATGCGGCGTGCTGTGCTGTGTAGTGCGGTGCAGAGTTACACCAGCTGTGTGTACCAAGGTGTGGCAGTGTGATTAGTGTGAGTTCAGAGAGCGTGTCAGACAGAGTAGCGGCGGAGGGAAGGAAGAGCCATCGTATTTCTGCAAGAGTGGCGTGGCATGGTACACGGCCAACAGGGGTAAATCTGGTAAAGCAATGGCAGCCTCTTAATGACCCAGCCTTTTGATAATGAAGGTTGCTGGAATGTAATTAGCCTCTTCGTTATTTTGATCATGTTTCTATTCTAATATGGCTGCTCCCTGAAGCTTTCACTCGGCTTGGGAAATAAGCTCTCATAGTGATGTGGGTTTGAAACGTTCTCCATTAACTCACTTCACTACAATACGGCTTTTTTTTTTCTTTTCTTGCTACGTACACACTATTTTACTTAACTTTAGAAGGACCTCTCGTCGTGAAGGGTTGGTATGCACTTGACTTAAACCCCATGGAAGCTAAATAGAAGAAACAGTACATCAGTGCTTACGTCCACTGCTTTCAGGGGAAGGCTAGGCAAAACACAGCTCACCCCAGACAAATCTTCAGTTTCTCCAGAGGAAGTTCAGAAATACTCTCCATTTAACATCTTTTAGTAGAATGACGTGTTATTATATTTCATTCTCGCTATTACTTATTAAAAAAATATTCTGGTGATTTAATATAAAAGACGCCATGCAACAGACGAGTATAAAGGAGAGTGTTTCTAACTCCTATATCATTGCAAGTCTATCCTAGTCTGAATATTATCGCCTGGCTATACCAAAACTGGGGTACACAAGACGTCGTGGCATTGAGAGGCATATTTCTTTCATCTCAAGGATCCGGAGTCGTTACCTGTTCACCAAGGGGTTGTGCTAGGGTTCGGCTGCCAGACCATTTAGCTCAGCTCTGAAGAAACTTTTTGAAGGAGTTCGATACAGCCTTCTTCACCTCCAGTTTTATAGCCCTTCCTGTCTGCATAAAATCGTCTAGGGAAAATAATACAAATAACGTCCTCGGTTTGAAGAGGTTAACAGGTCATGTGACGAAATATTCTAGTAAGAGAGAGATACAGGTAAACATCCAAAGGCAATATAATAAGTTGCTAACTTCTTTTATTTATCTTGTTACCTACAGCCTTTTTTTTTTTTTGTTAATTAGCTTTTGACTTCAAAGTGGACGGGAAAGATAATACTTTTTATTAACCACGTTAAGTACAAGAGTTCTTTCCTAATTTGAGTGTAATATTCTGGAGGTACAAAAACAAACTTACCAGAGCACAACATCTTAGTACAGGGGTATGAAAGAGATGACAGGCAGCCTCTTTAAGTAACTAGAATGCGGTTCAAGGACGTAATGATGGGATATTATATGAGTCTGCGTTTTAGTCATTAAGGCGAGCGAGGGTAATGACGATGGCTCCCTGCCTTCACATCCATCACGCCCATCACAGGGACATAATCACAGCCTCTTAATGACCCCTTGTTTTGGTGATTAACCTCTTCAGCCCAGGGATCTGTCATTGGTAACATTTGATCGTTTGGTGTTCATCATTTTCATCCCACTTCTTCCTCGCATCCACATGTGGGGTGAGACAGGATCCAGAAAGCAAGGAAAAAGAAAAAAAGCATGATACGGGGAGAACTAATAAACAGCAATCGCAATGAAATGGGCCACACACTCACTATTCAATCCCTCGGAATCCTGATCACACCTCACAGACATACCTTTACACACACATTCAGTTAATCGTTTGGTATTACCCTCAGTACAAAAAAAAAAAAAGGCGTCCTCAAACTCATGGGCTTAAAGCAGGTGAAAGGAAATTACATCCCTTATAGCAATCATTCTATTTTTAACCCTCACCTCATCTAAAAATACATACACTTCAGTACCCCCTAAAACAACCACACTCTCTTTTATATAATATTTTCCACGAGAACGAGGTAATATCAGCTTTAATATTCCTTACAACGTTTATACATTTTCCACACGATGATAGCGGTAATGTTTTCAGTGTACCTCTCATCCGCCCCACTGTCTCTTATTCCGTTTTCGTCGCGGAGACTTAATTGTATGAACTCACAAATGCGAGCACTCTCAGTCTCTCTCTCTCTCTCTCTCTCTCTCTCTCTCTCTCTCTCTCTCACAGACACACACACACACACACACACACACACACACACACACACACACACACAACATACTGAATTTCTCATCTCATGTTAATAGTTTAATGAAACTTCAATTAACTACGATTACATTTACAGACAGTCAAGGAGCGGGAGAAATAAATAAGAAGTATCGTAAACGGAACTCTACGGAATAGGCCTCGGGAACAGGGTACAGGACTAGGGAACCCGGAACTCAGCCCTTTCCCCTTCCTCCTCCTTTTGTAGTGGACCCAGTTCACCCAGTTCGAGTGTTGGATGTAGCCCCGTACCTCCTACATGAGAAAAAATGGGAGAGGGAGATCCTGACTACGCATTCTTTCTCCTCTGATTCACGTCTCCAGCGGGAAAAAGAAGTTGTGCTATAGATCCCTCATGCCGTGTGGTTAGTAAAGGAAAAATTATTACATGAATATACGTGACATTGTTTGTAAGATAATTGAAGGGAATGAAATAAATGGATATGGAACACTGGATATGGTAAAGGGAAGGGGTAACGTAATTAAGTTAAGGGTACAGGGGGATACAGTACACTCACTAAAATGGTGTTATGTTTGCTGTCCTCTCCCCCCACCATCACCCCCACCATCACCGTGTTACAATGTGGTTCCGTGCATATCAGCCTCACCTGGTATTGACAGAGCAGACAGCTTGGCAAACGACTCCATTCCCACGCAGTTTTCAGGAAATTAATATACCTCTCAACACACACACACACACACACACACACACACACACACACACACACACACACACACACACACAAGCCTATTACAGAGTCCAGTTTAGACAGCGTGTTGACTGGGTTTGATATTGCAATGACCGTAATCTCATGGGCGTAAGAATTTCTAACATATTTTTGTGTTGTGTTTCTATCTTAATATCCTTTCCCTTCCCTATCAACAACCTCATCTCCATTCTCTTTTACCCTAACCAAAGTCCTTTTCCAGTCTTTCTTCACCTATTCACTCCTTCCTATCTTTCCTTCTCCCACACTTTTCCTTCTCCTCCTCCGCTTCCCTTTCTCTCATCTTCACCTTTTCTTTCTTGCTTCCTCGTCAGTTCCTACTCAGGCTTTCCTCATCTCCATTCCCCCTCTCTCTTTCCCTTTCCTGCCCACTCCTCCCCCTCCCGACCCACTCTTGCTCCCTCTCCCTCATCCCTCACCCACTACTCTACATTCGCCCTCCCCATTCCACTCCTCCCCATTTATTCCCCTTTTCCCATTTGCATGACTATGAGGCACGTACAGCACATCTACCATTCTGACTCTCATCTCCACACAGCTGCCTATACTGATCTATTTTGGTCCTCCCTCTACAACAAACAACTAACTGGTTTAACTTTACTGACTCCCTCTCTCCACATCGCTGCCTGACTTAATATAATTTGTCTCTACCTACCCACACACCTGTCCGACCTGATATTGCCCATTTTCTAGTGTAGTGCCTCCCATAACCCAGTCTGAATTTATACTGCACCAGCTCTAACCTAACCTGACCCCTTCACCCTCTCTCCTTTTCCTTTCCTGAACTGACCCGTTCTTATTAACATCTTCCCTGACCAACACCCTCCTCCAGAACACCGACCCTACAGTAGATCTCCTCTTCCACCCCATACCATGCCCAGCCCCTTCCACTCCAACCCTGTACTTCCGAGTCTTCACCTCAGTCTAAGCTAACCTGAATCATATCCACTTCAGCCCTGTCCTAACCCTCTAACCCCCAGTTTAACCCTGATCCATCCCAACCTTATCCTCATCCACATCAACCATGCCCTAATCCTGCCGCTGTTACACTGGACACTGCTCTTCCCAAGTCTGTATGCCTTCTTCTTTGTATACACACTCACCCTTTGTAAGACCAACTCAATAATGTAAGTTTTAAAGGGTTTTTTTGAATCCTAAATACAAATAACTGGTCTCTTCCTCATTGCTTTCTAACTTAACGTGTTCAAACATCTTAAAGTGAGCGGATCTTGATTATGTCTTTCTACTGTTTGACTCGCTTCCAAATTGACAATATTTCCTGGTTTTTGCTCATCTTATCCTTCCCCTCATATTTTCGTATACAATTCAGTCCGATGATGTCTCTGATACAGCATTTTTGCTGTTCCGAAACAATTTTATTCAGATTATGATATGAATTCTCGAAGTGGATGGAATAGATACAGCCTTAATTATCTCTTTTATCACTACGGGATCTCTGTTAAGGTGAATAAAATCGACCAGTGGTAACAAGGACCATAAGAAAAGGGCGTTATCGTAGCTAACAGAATTTAAACAAAAAAATCCCCCATGTCCTAACTTCAGCCAGACCCAAACTGACCCGAGCTGACCCTCTTCTTCAGCCAGGCAACGCGGCGATGGCGAGTGAGGGGCGGACCATCCCAGTGCTGATGTATGGCCGCTGATTAGCCTTTATAATACATAATACGCTTCATCAGACCCGCAAAGTGAGGTATTAAAAACCCCTATTTCAGGCGAGATGGCACGGGTCTAAACAACGGAGGGTGGCCTTGTCTCGATAACGTGATAGTTTACCCGGTGCGTCCAGAGGGGGCAGCTGTTATCGCCGCACACTGCCTGGGGTCAAGATTGTGGTCAGCGTAGCCACCACTGATTCTCATTTCACCTGGACTTCATCCTCTTAATCCCTGCAGTCTGAAAGCTCTCCCCTCACCCCTTTTACCCCTGCAGCCTGAAAGCTTTCCCCTCAGCCCCTTAACTCCTGCAAACTGAAGGCACATTCCTGAATAACTTTGAAGGCCATGCTGAGTAATATCTTTTTTTTTTTTTTCCGAAAATCATTGCACCAACCAGACTGGATAGTGCACACTCTCCTAAGACTTTTATTAATCTGTATTGACTTAAATGGGTTCGTTGGATCTGAAGGGACTTAATGACCCCATATTCTGCTCATGCCAATTATCATAAAACTGCCATCTCTCCATCTTGACTGGTGACCTAAAACAAAAAAAAGGCAGATATAACTATAATATAGTGCTAGTCACGAAAAAGTGCTGTGGAAAGTATGTAGGGCCATGGTATTATCTTATTCTGCTACTGAGGTACGCGAAATAGGCTGCAAAAAGGCGAACACTCTCAGCCAAGTTAAGGTGAAGGAATTATAGGCTGAGTTAAACCTGAATGGGTCTGCTAGGATGGGACCTTGGGTGAAATTGGATGGAATAATTAAATGACTTAAAGAGAAGTTAATGGACGTGAATGGAACTGTAATTGCCTTAAATGACGTGAAATATCCCCAAAGGACCAAACGGGCCTATGGTAATATAACTGTACCTGACTTGAGTTAATTGAACCTGACTCTCAGTATACAATTATGTGTTCGTTAGTTTATTCTTGCTGATTGTGTGTGTGTGTGTGTGTGTGTGTGTGTGTGTGTGTGTGTGTGTGTGTGTGTGTGTGTGTGTGTGTGTGTGTGCAGCGAGACCATGAGCATGAAGGTTTATTACAGCCAGGAGCACATTCAGGCACGCTCCTTCACGCCCAAACATGATGTGATTGGCAGACCAGCATACATCAGAGTGGCGGACAGAGATATATTTCCGGGTAGCGAAAAGAGAGATATATTTACGTCAGAAGCAGACTGGAAGAAAACCGCGTCAAAATAAGACAGACATATAGAGACAGACCAAAGAGACAACAGTAGACCGTCCCATACATAAAGGAATAAGACGTATGTATAAAGACAGGGATACAGACATCAAAAAGAGAGAGACAGAGACGTAACAGAGCCTCAGACATCAAAAACATACAGAGAGAGATGAACATACTGAATTACAGATAGATTTACATTCAGGCAGACACACATTTCCAGAACAACTAATACAAACACAGGCACACGGTCAATTATACAGAATCATTCGCAGGCATAAAGTATACAAATACGCTTGTTTACATTCAGGGACACACACAGAGTTTCATGGAAACAGTCACACAAAAGCAAACACATACAGTTATCTTTACTCGCACAAATACACTCCACTACTGAAAACACGCACACAGATACTGGTATATGCAAAAAGAACATACATACTTGTTCATAAAATCTATGACACACACACACACACACACACACACACACACACACACACACACACACAGTCAAAATCTGCTACCACTGAATTATTCAATAAAAGCATTTGTCATCAGCCAGCAAGAAGCAGTCACTATTATCGCTATTCTACTAAACACGATTATTATTATTATTATTATTATTATTATTTTATTATCATTATTATTACTGTCAGACGATTTTATTCAGCTACAGGACAGCCCACGAATCTGAATGAAGGGTGTTGGTGTGGCCCCAGGATCATCTGAACAGGTGGAATGTTGGATGATAATTCCTTCCTGCTACAGCCCACCATCCTCCTTTTGGGGGGATAGGGAAGAACTTTGAGGATTTTTGTATACCCTGGCATTGTTATATCGGTGCCACCCCAAGAAGGCGTCCCTCTACAGCGCTTTAATGGCATATAACGTATCACCAAATCCAATTCCGATCTATTTGTTATTATATTCTGCCTACGTGTGGTGGAGACGGACGTATGGATGTGATTGCAACGATATAACCGGGTGACTCTGCTGACTGGTTTTACGAACGTCCCTCAACTCGCTCCCTATCCCCCCAAAGGAAAAATGGTGAATTACAGGGGAGCAACCCAAGTCTGCAGCCCACTGAGTTCACGTTCAGATGAGCCTGGAGTTGCTGCTTTCCCTTCTGCCTATGATGATTTTGATTAGATCCGCGTCATAATGGAGGATGGCACTGACGGAAATACTGCCTCGTAATTACTTCACAACTACCGATAATTAGTCACCAATTACTGCCGATCCATTCATCTGTAAAAATCAATCACCAGGCCTTCCTCACTCATTACGTATCGGTAACAAGTCATCCTGCAGCTCATTCAACTTAATTAGGTGGAAATCGTCAACCTTTACCATCTTTTTCCCCTGTCAACCTTTTGCATGTTTTTTTTCTTTTCTGTCAATTTTTTGCTTTTTTTCTGTAAATCTTTGGCATCTTTTTTCCTTGCCAACTTTTCGCATTTTTTCTCCTGTCGCTTAGATGCTGCGGAAGGCAATATTAAGGCTCGACATAGTTTTCATAGCACTTCTTCGTTACTAGCATTATATCGCAGTGTTAATCTAGTTACAACTCAGCACTGAAGGAGAGATGGCAATTTTACACCGAGTTTAAGTGACCAGAGTATAGTTACCTCGTAGTTGGCATAAGGTATTACACGTCTTCTTTTAAGTTGCCTTTTGGATTTCTCTCTCTCTCTCTCTTTCTTTGCTATATATCCGTAAACCAGTAAACACAGTTCATTATAATCAAACGCGTGCCATACTACATAATTATTACTTCAAACCCGTCATAATCAGTCTTTAGTTACTGCCCAATCATGCATTACTCTCAACAGCTCTTCCTAATTATGTCATAAGCGTCATAATTAGTCAGGGGCTCGTCGTCATTACGTCACACGCTGGTAATACGGCACTCCTGTTCTATAATTAATTAGTGATTGGAGGACACCAGTAATCTGATATATGATTTTTTTTTTCCACGTGTTTTCCTTCCTCTGTTCTGTTATTAAAAAAAAAAAAAAAAAAAAAAAACTTCTGTCCTATTCCTCCTCAATTACCTCACATCTGTTCTAATTTGCCACCAATTATTACTCATGCATGCGGGATAAAAATGACAGTATTGTCACCAGGTGTGTCGGACGCTTGGAAGAAATGGCAGGTGAGAGTGGCCATCCTACCTTTCCTGCGAGTTTTATTTATATTCTTATTAAAGCCATATGATTTTATTAAGCTTAGGAGATACCCTCGTAGTGAAGGGGATAAATATAATCTTCCTTCACCCCTTTCCTGTGGCGACTTTTTTTTTTATGCTTTTTACTTGTCACTGTCAAACGAAATGATTTAGCTTAGAGCCCTCATAGCGAATGGGAAGGGGGAGACCGAGGATGAGACAGAGGGATGAGGTGAAGAGGTGTATGAGTGAGGGGTGTGTGAGTAGGAGTGTGGACAGCCAGTTGGCGGAGGACGTAATGCCAAGGATGTCATTTGTTTGTGGCCACCCCTTCTGGATTTAAGGCGTCTGACTGTAGATAGATAGACAGATAGATAGATAGATAGGAAGATAGACAGGCAGAGACGGAGAGACAGACAGATAGACAGACAGATAGATAGGTAGGAATGTGGGTAGCGAGAACATGAATATTAAAAGTCTACAGCAAAGAGATGAGGGGCGACTGTTTCCACACGCCTAAATTTGAGTGTAATGCTGAGTAATATCATCCAGGGATAACAATAAATAATGTCAAAAGGGAGTCAACGTAAATGAATAGGTTAATTAAAACATACGAGCTTTTCCCAGGTGCTCTATCAGGTACGCACTGGCGCTGGGGAACACGATTTATGCACCTGGTTTAGGAGGCTATGTTAGATTAAATATTTGCCTGCAGTTACACCGGATTTACCATGTATTATTTTTTTTTCCCCCCATGCGTCAATTTTGGCTGTGTTTCCATTGTTTGCGATCTCTCACGGTCTGTTATTACGCTTGCTTTGCTAGGTTTATATTGTCTATTTTGTCTTCATTTGTGTTGAAGTGTCTTTTTTTTATGTGATTTCTGTTTTCGAACTAAGGTGAATAAAAACTGAATTCATGCGACCAGATAAATTCTTTTATGATGATAATGCAATACTCTAGAGACCCGTTTGTCATAAAATTGGTTCCGAAAATTCATTCATATTTCCCAAGAGATGAAACTCAGAAATATATTTAGGATAACTTCCTTGTTTTTTTTTTCTTCTTTTTTTCGGGACAGAGTATGGAATACCAAATAAAACTCTTATTTACGAGAAGCAGCTGACTTTAGGTTCGTAAGTATGTTATATTCTCTGTCCAGATCGTGTTTTCCTTCGGTTCGCACATCTTACGGTAACCTGAATAAGCTAAATAAGTTAATAAAGAAATAAATAAAAATAAAACAAAGAACGGGTACTGGAGACTCTAATTTTGGACATAGTGTCTAAAGTAACACATATCTAAGTCTGAAGGGAAAAATCGTCTAGCAGTAGCCTGAATAAAGTACAAAAATCGCCACATTACTGAAGGAGTTAGCGTGATGCTGTGCCTGATGGGTGAGCAGAGCGTTCATCAACTTCAGTAACATCAGCGAGAATAACTCCCTCCTGTTGCTTGTGGCTGGAGGGTTATTGTTCGTGCGGTCACCTCTGTCTTTGACCTTTCCCTCCAAAACTGATGCTTCGTCGTATTAAACTGTGTCCGTCTGCCTGTGCGTTGTAAATAATGGTAGCCACCCTTTTTGGTACCCTGCCCTTGCATTGCTTGTCAGGGCTGGGGCTGTGTTGTGCCGAGTCCCGCTCATGTTTGCTGAAGGAATTTTTTGGGTGCGATGTGCAGCCCTAACAAGCTGAATTTTCGTTGGCTGTTCTCCAGTCTTCAAACTGAACTTAATTAATCTTAGTTTAATTTAGCTAATCCTAACCTATCTTTTTTTTTCTTTTCAGGTCCTAAGACTGCATGGACTGAATAAATCCACTTAGCAGAACGATGCTGCCGCCTGTACTGTGTGGCTGGTATCTGTCCCGTGCCTGCCTCAGTTTAAGGCCAAGATAAGGCGATGGAGGCCCGTTGCTTGCACCACAGGTAGTAAATTTCGCCGCTTGTGTGTTTCGTTTTATGTGCGTTTCTGTTTATTTCTACTTTTGCCCTTTTTTCTGAATATTTGCCTGCTTCTCTGTCTGCCTGTCTGTCTAGTACCCGTTCTGCCTGTCTGACTGCCTGTCTGTCTGTGTAACCTATCAGTTTGTCTACTGCTACTGCTGCTGCTGCCTACCTAAAGATTGGACGGGTCTAGGTATGAATAATGACTGTATATTCCACTCTGTCCGGTAATTATAAAAGCCAGTAACTCAGATGATGCTATTTTATTTTGCATCAATGGATGACAAAATAGAAAAATAAGTGTGGTTAAAAAGATATAGTTTACAATAAACCAAAATATTTAACCGTCTGTTTCAGGATGCAAAGTATAGCAAGAGTAACATTACAGTGACACTCTTTTTTTTATCGCACAGTTATCTTGTAATCTCTGAGAATTATAATGCCTGTCGCAAAATCCTATAATTACACTCGCCGGGCTAGACAAATGAATTACGCTTTACTAATGGCCTTTTGAGGGAATATTGATGGATGGCTTTACACAAATGAGTCGATGGAGTTGGTTGGCGCGTTCCCTGCCAGATGTGGCGTGCATTTAGGATGGGAAATGTTACGTTGATGGAATTCTCGTTGACGTGGGACTTCGTGGCATTTCTACCTTAGTGATTGATTATTATTATTATTATTATTATTATTATTATTTTTATTATTATTATCATCATCATCATTATTTTTATGCATCAGACTTTGGGTATAACTTAACAGCCTATCATCATCATCATCATCGTTATTTATTTCTGTGCCTCGTCTCTGGCCATAGGTTTAAGAGCCTGTTCCCTGAGACCCAGCAGTCCTCCTACGTACCACACATCTTTCACATGTCACCATTTCTGTTCTAATACCCATCGTCCATACTGGATACATACTGAGGCTGTCTCATTCCGGACTGGTGTACTGCTATCGTATTGGTATTAACGGCGTGTGTTTCCTAATTGCGATGTGCATTTAAGACCGATGATATTATGTTGGTTGCAGTGTATTTCTGCTTCGCTATAAATACTTTTCGGTCGAGGTCTTTATATTAATTCATGTTTGCTACCTACAGACAACTCTTTAACTTACGAGACTTTTTTTTTTTTTTTGAACGGGTTATATTTAGTCTTAGTTAAATTAGCCACTAAGAATAAAATCGACGTCAAAATGAAAAACTTTTGATGTTAGCTTGAACGAAACGAAAAACAAGTCATCGTAGTGAATGAGACGGACAGATATTATTAGCCTAACATTATTACAGTAAAAAAATCCCAAAGAAATTAAAGATCAAACACTTTATTTCCCTCAACGTCAATTATTTTTCGTGATGGACTATAGTAAAAAATACAAAAGAAAAATAAAACACTGATTTCTTTTAAGCACAATTACTTTTCATGATGAACAGTTAAAAAAAATTACAAAAAAATAAAAACAAACACCAATTTCTTTCAACCACAATTATTTTTCAGGATGGACTAAAGTAAAAATCACTGACCAACCCATAAAGCCTTACAAACGGCCAGGACGGGGGGCCATAATCTGCATAATTACCGCAGTGGCCACGCGTTTTCAGTGTACCTGTTTTCACCTCCGTCCCAGTCAGCGCTGCCGTGTCCATTGAATTACCCTTCGCTTTGTGCACACTAATTGTTTTGGCTGTATATTGCAATGGGGTGAATTTTACGAGTGTGGTTTATCTCTAATGAAACAAAAACTTACTACCAAAAAAGACGTCCCAGAGGAGAAAGGGCAAAGCGAAAAAGGAAATCGAACTTCAATTATTTTTTTTACTCCTGTCCCTTGACACGAGTAACTGCAAAGTATACAAGCAATACTCCTCCCACCACAAGGCAAAGGTACAAACGTGACAACTGCCTCTCCTCTTGGCACCTCAGGCACTCGATAAATCACCGAAAGTCCTCCCTCACTCAATTTGCCATCGTGTGTGTGTGTGTGTGTGTGTGTGTGTGTGTGTGTGTGTGTGTGTTTCAAGCGAGTAAGATAAATGTGTGTGCTTATGCAGGTATGTGTCCATGGCGGTGAATGCATTTTTTTTTAAAATTTCCAGGAACAAAGACAAAAGTATTTAAGCATGTATGTCGTGCTTGGAAGAGAGTCTGTATATGTTCATCGATGTTCTCAAGTGCACATTAGTCTAAGTATATCTCTGTGAGGGTGAGGAAAATATATGTGTGCAGAACGAGGATGTGCAGAAAGAGAATAATATTTGCCTTCATATATGTCTGTATTAGCGAGGGAGACAAGAATGTTTTTAAAGGTCTGAATATAATCTAAATGTGAATAATCTTGAGACGAAGATAAATGTGCGAGTTTCTGGGCTGAGAAAAAAAAAATAGATGTGTTTATAGGAGAGGAAGACAAATACGTACGAAGAAATATTTGTGGTGAGGAAGACAAATATACCTTCTGTCACATTCTGTAAGGCCTTTTATCCTCCACACAAAGCCTAGTTGTGTTGCCCATGTGGAGAGTATTCCCAAGGCTCTTCCTTCCCTCCTTTCTTCCTATCCACTGCTCCTTCCTTGAGACAGACAGATAGATAGAGATAGATAGATAGATAGATAGATAGAGAGAGAGAGAGAGAGAGAGAGAGAGAGAGAGAGAGAGAGAGAGAGAGAGAATTAGGAAGACTCGAATAATGAGAATACAAGAATCAAAAAGAGAGAATCAGCAAAAGAAAGAGACCAAGAAAACACAGAAAATGAGAATCATAATGAAAGAATCAGAGAAAGAAACACAGCCAAGAAAATACATAAACAGACTGAAAAGGATATAAGACTATAGACAAACTGGAAACGTGTGAACAGACAGAGAAAAAGACACAGATTATGACTGAAGAAGTGTGAAAAGAAAGACATACAAACAGATAGGCAGACAGACAGACAGATGCAAAAATAAAGAGAGAAAGTGAGGGGTGAGGAAGGAGCGTGATTTAGTGTTTGCGTGTGCAATGTTAAAAGAATGTGACTTAAATGATTCGTTTTTTGCCAGTTGTCGTTTTACTGCTTTGTCGTTGTGCTAATGGCTTTTTTATGCGTGTTAATTTGTGGGTTACCGAATGCATTCACATTACTCCTTGTTTACTGCCTCTTTCTCGGTATGAAATTAAAAAGTCACTTTGCACCAAAATAGTAAACAATTACTGAAAACGTAATGGATTCTTCACTAAGCAAAGCATTACATTTTCTCGAGTTAGTTTTTATTATTTGTTTATCAGGTGCTTTATATATGATCTAGTCTCCATTTACTGATTGCAGTGAAGAATATATTATTAAAAACACTTATTACATCTGCAGAATACAACCATGTACCCATAACTCTCTACTGCTTGCCACAGTATCTTTATAACCTATCCATTATCATACACAATTTCTGTTTACCATTCTGTTGAGAGCATGGCGTTGATTATAAACTTTTACTTACTGCCAGGACATTACTGCTTCTTCATAACATTCTATGCATATCCAGACGCCCTATCCTGTGAGGACGGGTCTCAACAATAGAATCTAGCATTTTCCATACCGCCAGAAAACAAACACTAAATTGAAAAGGCCTTGTATTATAATTAATCCCTAACGTCTCAGCTGAACACTACTTCTCAGCATTCCTGGCCCTTCTCAGCAACGACCCCTCCTCCCATCACACACGCGTGCAAATATTGACAAAAGGTTAGTCGTCCTTTGTGAGGGAGAATGTAAAGTCAACAATAGAGGTTTTCGTTACCCATAGGTTCAATTAAACTGGATCTGAGCGATGTTTCTCTATGCGTTCTGTTATTATTGGAGATTCTGAACCCGCAAAAAAGGATCCGACACACTCTGAGTGAGGAGGAAAAAGAAGGTTTATATGTATGCTTATTGACTGCTCGGGGGCTATTTAGGCAGACAAATTAGTTTCTGCTAAGACCCAATATTCCTCTAGAAGACACCCGGAAACAGATAAATTTTTATCTAGATGGTCATTTATTCAGTTGGGTGGACGAGGGCGAGGGTGAGAGAAATTATGCCACACACTCTTACTGCCCCGGAAATTGATCTCTCGTCCTTCAAATTGCTAAATGGATGGGCTAACCAATACACTATAGCATCACCCAAGACTATGACAGATAAAATTGGACTTTGATAGTACATATGGTTCTGAAACACGATGTCTACTACAAACCTCGTGGTCTTGTCTTTCAGATTGTCAAGCTCAGAGGGATGACAATATTTCAACAATTTTGTAGGCACTGACAATTGCCGATTCCTATCCTGCTCCCTCTCGCTCCAGTATACACACATTCCTCCAGCCATCCATCCATCAATCTATCCATCCTTCAATAAGTACACACATACATACATACATACATACTCTTCTCATCATACAAACGTGAACGTAGGCTAGTATTCAATTAAATCAGTCAACGAAACATGTAAGATCCTCATCAGCTGTCTCACGTGTACTCTCTCTCTCTCTCACACACACACAGACACACACACACAGACACACACACACACACACACACACACACACACACACACACACACACATACACAATGAAAAAAATGTCAAAAGCATAGTGAAGAAAGCATTAGGAGTGTCCCGTGAAAAATGGCTACATATCCGTTTCCATTCAAGGTTTGGAATGTACGATACAGAATATTTAAACAGAAATAATGTAAAGTACGGTACCGAGAATTATTATGCGCTAAAGTCATCCAAAAGCATCTTTATTCTCGCTGTGCCTCATTCTGAATCATGGAAAGAATATTTGTGAGATATCGCTCCATATTTTAGTTTCTAATATGCCAGAATTTTCCGCTACATCACTCACTGGTATGAAATAATATGGTCTCGAGCTGAATTTATGGTTACCCAGAAATACCAGCCACACCAAGACCTAGGAATATCACTCACATTCAGGTCAACCAACCTTATGGGGAACGATATTTCATTTGTTGACTGGACTGACAGGATTTTTGTTTTTTTCTTGGTGGTGGGAATAAACACTGAATAAATGATGGGCAAACGTGTATTAAAAATTGATTGACGAATAACACTTAAATTAAAGTAACTGAAATGGAGAAAGGGTACATTCCATATACTTTAAAAGGCTAACCGGTAGGCAAATGAATATAGAGTGGGTGATGACGGCTGAGTACGCCAGTGATGAGCAAATGTGGTGAGTCACAGTGAGCAAAATGGATACATAGTGATGAGTGGGTAACAGTAAACATTATTCATTCACAAATGCTCGTTTCAAGGTGAATTGGAGTGAACGGGAAGGGATGAGTCTCCACCAATACACAGAAATGGATGGGTAAACAGGGAGTCTGAGTGATGAAGAACAGTGAGTTAAAAAGAAGTATAATAGATGAATAACAATGAGTAAAGGGGAAATCTGACTGATGAATAACAGCAAGTATAGTATAAGAGGAATTTAAATGATGAAAGTGATGAATAACAATGAGTAGAGGACGAGTTTGGATTTTTAATGGCAATGAGTAGAGAGTGGAGTCTATGTGAAAATAACAATAAGCAGAGGACAACTTCAAGCCATGCATAATACTAAATAAGGGAAACTTGATGAATGAATAACACTAAGGAAATTGGTTCTCTACTCACCCATCCAAGTACTGTTGGTGATAATCTGAAGAATCCTGGCGGGGTCCATGACGAAGGCGTGGAAGAAGAGGGAAGGAGGGAGTCTGGCTCACAGGGGAACTAAAGAAACACTACTAGATCCTTCACACACATTCGTTTTCTCTAGTTTTCCCTTCACACACGTAAGTTTTCTCTAGTTTCCCCTTGCAGGACATAAGTTTTGTGTGCTTCCCCTTCCTTTCCTGTGAATTTTCTCAGTTCACCACATCAAGTGAACCATCATCAATATTTAAGTTTACAAGTTTTCTAAATCCGTATAATCATTGCTAAGTTTTCAGGGTTCACTGTATTATGTAATTTCCCGTAAGCCATTGATATAAATTAAGCCGTTTTAATGTTAACTCTTTCTTAATCTCTGAAATGACAGTAACATACAATAATCGACAATTATTACCTCAAACACTTAATCTTTATGGCTCTTAACTGTTTCGACGCCCAAAACGTTCAATACCCCAGGAAAACTCTCTCTCTCTCTCTCTCTCTCTCTCTCTCTCACACACACACACACACACACACACACACACACACACACACACACACAAACACACACACACACACACACACACACACACACACACACACACTTTTCTAGGGTAAATAAAATCGTCTGTGGGTAGCAAGATTAATTTTCACTTCTACGGCACTTTTTTTTTGCATTTTAAACATTGTGTAGACAGTCTTCCTCAGGTTAACTTAGGAAGGAGTTTTAATAATGATATGGGATTAATGAAGGCCATATCAACCAGAGAGAGAGAGAGAGAGAGAGAGAGAGAGAGTTCCTTGAGTTGAACTAAATTACATATGACGTCATCTCACCCGATAACATGTAGCCTCATAATGCACACAAAACAACGCAGTTTAAAAGAATGCAGATACATTGAAAACTTCCAACAATAAGAAGGGATAACTCTTAAAAAAAATCCTAGCATCAATTAGTATAATGGTCCCAACTCATTCCGCATAAGTTCATTTAAAATTTAGCGTGTCAGTAAGTCGCAGAGGGTGATTAAAAAGCAATTAGAGAAGCAAGTGTGCGTAAAAAAAAAAAAAGGTCAGGAAAAGGAGGGAGTGAGAGGAGGGAAAGAACATTAGGAAGGCGACCTACTCCCAATTCCCCTTTCGCCAATTTCTCTGTTTCATCTGTATTCTGCCGATATCACGCAAGTTTCATCATTATTCATGCGGTACTGCGGACATTTCAGCATTTTCTCTTTAGGGATTTCGGGAGTTTTGTGTAGTCAGAGAAGCATGTATTTTCCTCATGTCTGACGAATACATAGCGGAAAAGTCGAACCATCTGAGACACACATTAGTTGAGACAGGGATTTCATTGTCTATCGTCAGTTGTAAATCATCTTCAGACAGAAATAGGAAGATATTTGTGTCTCTGATAGTACCTGACGAGATTCTAGCGCCTATCGATGTGGCAGCTCGTGGACCCCCAAAGGCCACTCAGACAATGGCCTCGTGTGGGCGTAATGTGGCTGGTCAGGTGATACGGGCCCAATAACTGGTGGCCATGAGGGTGTTGGCAGAGTGTGCATTGGTGTTGGCAGGGTGTGTTTTGGTGTTGGCAGAATGCGTTGTGGTGTACGGCTAAGTGTGGTGATTTGAAGTCAGGTGAGTGTGATGTGGGGTAAAGGAATGTGCTGTGTGGTGTACGGGTGAGTGTGATGTACTTGATATGATGTTAAGAGCGTATGATATGGTGTGAAGGAAAGTGTAATATGAATTGTGGTGAGGTGTGGTGTAGTGTGGTGTGGTACTAAAAAGAATATGGTGAGTGTGATGTGGGAGTAGAAAGATACAGTGTGGTGGGTGTGATATGTAGTAGTAGTACAGAGACCCATCAAAGTGAGGTATTGTATGGCGCGGCAGTACGGAGACACGGTATAGTGAGGTGTGGTGTGGCGTGGTGTGGTATGGTATGGTATGGTAACAAAAATATAGTGTGGTGATTGTGGTGTGGTGTGGTTTGGCAGGAAAAACATAGTGTGGTGATTTCGGTGTGGTGTGGTGCGGCGTGATAGTACAGGACCCCAGTGTGGTGTGGTGGGTGTGCTGGCCGAAATAATCTTGCCATCTCTAGGCCGTTTGCTCCTGTAGTTAGCAGACTTGCTGCGTCCATCCTAAGCTGATTACTATGTGTGTCTGCGTTCTGGCCTACGCTTGCCGATTTGGGGCGCTCGGAAGTTGGTGTTGGATAGAGGGGAGGGGAGGAGGATAGGGAGCCGAGGGAGAAAGGAAGGAACAGATTTAATAATGGGGGAGGGAGGGATGAGAGGGTACATGGAGGAGGGGAATGAGAGGGGGAGCGAGGGAAGGGGAATGAAAGGAGGAGATGGGAATGAGAATGAAAGGGGGACATGGAGAAGGGGAATGAGAAGAAGAGATTGGGATGAAGGGGAGAAGAATGAAAGGAGGAGATGGGGAGAAGAATGAGAGAGGAAGGGGAATGAGAAGGGGAGATGGGGAGAAGAATGAAATGGGGAGATGGGGAGAAGAATGAAATGGGGAGATGGGAATGACTGGGAAGATTGGGGAGGGGAATAAGAGGGGGAGCTGGGGGAGGGGAATGAGAGGGGGAAATCGAGAGGTGAATGAGAAGGGAAGATGGGGTGGGGGAATGAATGAGTGAGACGAGGAGGAAAGCAATATGGATGATAGAAATGGACGAGAATCTTATTACGAGATGATCCTGGTCTCTGATGCGCTTAAGGCCATTGAAAATGTGGCTTTGTATTGCACTTGTACAGTTAGTGGATGTAATATCAGTCAAACTCATACGATACCATCCTTCCAGGAGAAACTAAAAGAGGAGCAATTCCGAGTATGATGATAATGTAGGTGTTCTTTCTGAGCACTTCTTGGAACATGATATGCTCGGGGTATATTGAAATCATGAGTCTGAGGTACACTTGCATATTACTGTATTCAATATATAATTCACACATACTGTATACTGATTTTACTCCAGCTTGGCCTAAAATTGCTATCTCTTCACCCTGAATGCAAATGCAGAGTTGGTGCGATATATTAACATTAGAATATTATGCTACTCACGACTCACAAAGATGCAAGCCCCCTAAAACTCCATGACGCTACCGTCAACTCTATAACAAGCCGAAAGTACAAAAAGAAAAAAAATCTCAGATGCGTTCAAAGGAAACAGAGCGACAAGAAAAGGACGGAAAATATATATCGTAGAGAAGTACGCAAGATACTTTTGACAGGTAACATAGGCAAATAATTAGTGATATTAGGTACTTCTTAATCCTCTCGTTACTCAAGATTGGATAGAAGAACCTTGACAAGCATGGCAACTTGGTTAACTCATGCACTATGGGGAATCTTAACCTGAACATCGTATGGTAGTAGCGAGAATAGGTAAGAAAAGATGTCACTGTAATGATGGGGTTAACGGAGACTGTTCCTAACTGGTTCATGGATGGAAAGGGGTCAGTGAAAATACAAAGGATGAAATAAAATAACACATCATCGTGGTGGAGAGGGGAGAAGGGCAGAGTAGGCGAGGGAGAGGAAGGGCCGTGGAAGGATGGAATGAAAAAATATGTGGCTCGGTGGCAGACGCTGAAAGAGGAGCAGGCAGAGTGGAGAACAGGGAAGAAAGGGAGTCAGGGATGAGGGATAGAGATAGGCAGGGTGATGGAAAAGAGAGGATGAAGAGACAGTAAGAAAGAAGTTAAATTAGGAAGGAAAGGGAGAAAACTTTTACTGGGGCTACAATCTAGAAGACGGGTGTGTGAGAATGAAGGATGAAGAGGTAGGTCAGGATGGAGATTGAACAGATTGAAAAACGTCCTGCAGGATGGAAAGAGAAGAGGCCGGGTGAATATAAGGCAGTAGGGATGGGGGACGGAAGAATAGGGGGTAGTAACTGAGAGAT
The DNA here is from genome assembly GCF_032717465.1 of Coenobita brevimanus. NCBI lineage: Eukaryota > Metazoa > Arthropoda > Malacostraca > Decapoda > Coenobitidae > Coenobita > Coenobita brevimanus. The sequence continues at coordinate 31,343,770 of NC_137042.1, forward strand.
GAGGGGGATCAGAGGAGAGGGAAACGAGAAAGATCAAGACAGGATGAAGAGAGAGAGAGAGGAGGCTGGGTGAAGATTAGGCAGTTACGGGAAGATGAGAAGAGGGGATAGGAAGTGAGAGAGAGAGGGGGATTATGGGGGTAGGGACATAAGAAAGAGAAGCGGGGAGAGGGAGGGTCGGGTAGCATCTCGTCGCACAGGAAATGGACCGTAAAGTTGGTCAGCGAGCGTCAGAATCTCAAACTGCCTCAGACTTTACCAGGCATGAGAGTACGACTGTGGCCTCGGAGGGCGTGTGACGGCGCCTAAGTTCGTCGGATAGTGCTGCCTGTTTCCCCAAAGTTTTAATAGTTTTGCCTTTATGAATATCTTATTTCTCGCTGTAGTTAGAGATGTATTTCATAGTGCTGTAAAGGATGCATAATGGATCTGTTTTCGTTAAAGTCTAGGGTTGTATCTCTCCCATGGTTCAAATGCAAAACGCTTCATATCCACGGCGGCTCAGTGGTTAAAGCGTTTGCCATCCGTACTGCTGTACCAAGGGCCTGGGTTTACAACGCAGTCGTGGTGGACATTAACGTGGGAGCTGGTAATAAGTTCTTTAATATTCCTGAGCATGTTCGTACCTTGTCTGTCCATAGCGATGACATACACGACTCTGGTACCCACAAGCGCAACCGGCACAATATTTCGACTTTCACATACACCGTCTACTCTTGCCCGAGTTGATGGAGAAGGACACCTTCTAATGGTGGCACTGACATGGTCTGGCAGTGGAGCTGCCCGGTTATACACACATCCCTCAATCTCCTCCCTATCCACGACAGGAAGATGTTAGACAACAGAAGAAATGCAGCTCTGGTCTTCAGTTCAATAAGTTCACGTTCAAATGAGTCTGGCAATGCAACTACTAGCACCAATACTACCCTATCTAGATTCATACTTTATCAGCATGGAGAAAGATTATGTTTGGCTGTCTCTCCCGTCTAAAGAGAAAGTGGTCCTCACACGGATTTACAAAGATGAAGATATAAAATACGTAAACGCTGGCTACGAGAAAAGGCTGGAAGTGCTTCTGGCTCTAAGGAATATACGACATAGTAAAAATATAATCTTATTTTAGGAGTATGGGCTTCGGAGGCAGTGAGAAAAAGTTTCACTCCCGGAACTGGTAAAGAGACGTTAACTATCTTCTTCCATTACCCCCTTCACTACGAGAGGTCTCCCACAAGCAAAGTGAACTTCTCTGGTGTATCATCATCATCACCACAAGTCTGAGAGAGTTCACTACAGGACAAGGCTTCTTCCTCTTTCTCCAGTCTGATCTTTTGCTGTTAGCCTGTTCCATCCAGGCCCAGAGAATCTGGCGTATATCTAGAATTAAATTTAAAAGAGGACACACTGCAAAAAAGGCTAATGAAGTTTGTTGCAGACCCCTTCACTGTTCTAGTAAGCTAATTAAAAAAAAAGAAAAACGAAAACACAGCGTTTGGTTTCAGCAATTATAGAAAAAAAAAACTACATCATCATCAGACTGAATGTGTTAAATTCAAGAGTATATCTATATGTGTCGTATAGTTATAAAATTCTGCAACGGTGGTTAAGAGAGATCTCTGGGAAGATTTCGGAGTTTGAAGAATATATGAGGCAGTAAAAATATTATTAATCTTGCTGTAAAGACGTGGAGCTTGGAAGGCACTCAAAAGTGTCCACTCCTAAAATTGATAAAATGCTGTCTCTCACTCCCTTCCCTCCTCCACCACACTCATTTACACTATTCAAGCCAGAGGAAGTAGAATGAGAGACTGACTAGAAGAACTAATGTGAATGAGGTGGAGGGAGGAAGGGGTAAGCCGAAGATGAGGTGGGGAGATATATGAGAGGGAAGTGTGAGTTGAGGGGAGGGCAGCCTAATGCCAGAGGAGAGGATGCATGAAGGTGATACTTTTGTGGTCACCTCTTACAGAATTAAGGCGTCTGGCTATGGATAGACAGAAAGATTAGATAGACTAGATAGACACACAGATAGACTGTTGGCTATCCGTCACCATTTAACCCCTTCAGCTCAAGAACAGCGTCATTATTTTTTTCACGTTGCTTCCAGACGATTATATTATGGGAGGCACCTTAGTAGTAAAGACGTTAATGGAGGCAGCGTCAACCCCATAGTAAAATATGCCCTTAAACTTAATAAATCTCTCTGAAAATAACAAGGATTAAATAAGAAATACGTAATCTGAGTGTAGGGGTTTAGGGGAAAAAAAAGAAAAAAATGAATGAACTTGGAAGGCACAAATTTCTGCTCCAAAAATGTGACTGTTTCGCTACTTAACTCATTTAATCCATTCAGTACGATGACGGCTTGAGTTTATCATTTATTTTATTTATCTATTTGTTTATATATTTATTTTGCTCTCGCTACCGCCAAGCCATTTTAATCAAGTGCAGGAAATGCCTCTCATAGTGAAGATGTCTCATTTTTCTCCACAATATTTCACCCAACAACACGACATCCAATTGATCCAGATAATTGCATGCCATAAACTTCAGTGATATTTATGAGTGATGAAGGATGGAGATGAGTGAAGAGTTATAACACAAGATTAACGATGAATGGTGCAGATGAATGGTGAGTAATGAAGGAAAGGTTAGTGTGATGAATGATGAAAGATGGGAGATGAGTGATGAGTAGTGTGAGGAGATGAATAAGGACAGTAGATGAAGTGATGAATTACAATGGGTGGTGATAAATAATTAATTAGTGAAAAGATGAGGATTTTGTAGGTCTTTCGCCTTAACTTTAGCCCTGATTTTCGTCCTTTTGCTGCTTATTTCACGTAGGTCAGAGGCAGAATAAGATAATACTACGGCTCTATATCCTTTCCATAGCACTTCTTCGTGATTAGCCTCATATTCAAGCGCTAATCTATTGCTACAACTCAGCATTCACGGAAGAGAGATGGAAGTTCTCAGTCAAGTTAGAGTAAAACGAGTCCTTTTACATAGCACTTCTTCGTGATTAGCCTCATATTCAAGCGCTAATCTATTGCTACAACTCAGCATTCACGGAAGAGAGATGGAAGTTCTCAGTCAAGTTAGAGTAAAACGAGTGGAGTAACTGAAATTGGAGACCATGGATGAGGGGGTGGAAATCAGTATGTTCCCTAATATTAATTTATCAAACAACTGCACGTCATATTACCCTAAAAATCTATGCATCGTCACCAACCCAACGACCTGTCCCAATTACTGACGTCCAACAATCAGTCCAGTTTATAAAGGGGAGCCATTGAAAGGACTTAACAATAGTACAGACAAAATATAAAGGGTTTCTATTATTTTTGGTAATGGTGGTGAGGGCATTTGCATAGAGGGGCGCATTGGTGTGTGGGTCGGTGTTTATGGTTTGATGCTGGAGTGGGTTTCTTCTCATTAGTGGTGTTTTTTTGGTGTGAATGCTGATGCTTTGTGTGTGATTTATTATTATTATTATTATTATTATTATTTTTATGGTTAGATTCATGTATGAGATTCTACTCATTACTGACAATGCTTTGGTGTTGGTATTGTTGTTGTGAATGTTTTTTTTTTTAATGCCAGTGTTCGAACCGTTGTCATCATCATCATCATCATTATTATTATTATTATTATTATTATTAGTTATCATTCTTGATGATGATGATGACGATGATGATGATGATGATGAATTATTAATGTTATCAGAATTATTGCTTTTGCTCTGCTGAATTTGTCTGAGTTGTCAAGAAAATATATATATACTACCAGAGCTCTCAGATGAAGGGTTTAAGAGACAAGCCATTCTATCCCACTCAAGGAACAAAAATTAATCAATTAAACTGACAAATAAAAATAGTTACAGGATTAGCTTTATTTTATTTACTTTATAATCATTACTGTTAAAACTGTAGGAATACCTTTTTACAGTCAGTGTGAGAAATCCCACATTCTTTTTAATTCGTGAAACTGCTCATTCTTTTTTATTTCATTCTTTATATATATTTTTTTATCCCTCATTTGCAGCTGCTCTGAGGGTGGTGTGGATGGGAGGTGATATATTTTTTTCCATTTATTATTCTTTCTATGAACCCCTGTGAAGAAATCATAACTTGCTACTAAAAAGAGGGGCTGGACCACTTCGCACTGATTGTAAGGACTGTGTGATGTGGAATTGCGTGTGACTATAATTCTCTCTCTCTCTCTCTCTCTCTCATAAAAGCAACCCCGGATGATTTCACAGGAAGCCATCCATGCATTCGTTCCCACAACTATGTACAAACAAACAAACAAACAAAAACACACATAAGTAGCAAACACACACACAACCAGGAGGGCGCACATTTACGGAAAAACAGACAGGCGCTGAGTAATTATGTGCACACGTACATAAATGCAAATACGCACATACGTAAATATATGCTGAGACAATTGTATCCACAGACATTTACACATGCACACATACACACACACACACACACACACACACACACACACACACACACACACACACACATATACACTCACACAGACATACAAATAACAGTAAGCAGGCATATAGAGTTAAAAAAAATTGCACTTTAAACTTACACACACACACACACACACACACACACACACATTTAAACTTTTACGCGCCGGTGTGTGGCTGAGTGAATGTGTGTGAAGCTTAAATCACTGCAACACACACACACACACACACACGCACACACACACTCTCTCTCTCTCTCTCTCTCTCAGCACATTTAAACTCTCACGCCCCGATGTGAGGTTGGGTGGAGGTGTGTGGAGCTTAAATCACTGTCAGGCGTCCCTTTGATACGACCTCAGGCGTGGTGAGGGGGGTAAAGAGAGAGAGAGAGAGAGAGAGAGAGAGAGAGAGAGAGAGAGAGAGAGAGAGAGAGAGAGAGAGAGAGAGAGAGGGACATACGAATAGACAGTCACACAAACAGACAGGCAAACAAGCAAGTAAACAGACTTATAGGCAGAGACAGACGGACACACACACACAAAAAAAAAACTACTAAAAGATAGGAAAAAAGCACACAAACACAAACACACACAACAAAAAGAAAAAAACTGAAAGAAAGACAAGAGAAAGATCGACAAATAAAGAAACAGGGAAGAGCCCATCATCTCTCTCCTTCTCCCTCACTCCAAATCAAACCCCTACCTTCCTCTACCCCTCATCCCTTCTCCCCTGCCGTCCCGAGCCCCTCATATGTATCTGATTAATTAGGACAGAGCAGTAAAAGTCAATGGCAGACACATGACATGGATGATGCCCTAGTCAGCTCTAAAGGCTATTAATTAGTTCCTATGTCTTTCTGTCTGTCTGTCCTGTTTCTCTGTCTGCTTCGTTGTCTATTTTTCTGTCTCTGTCTGTCTGTATATCTCTATATCATGTTAGTCTGAATCAATCGGTTAATCTATGTCTATCAATCTGTCTATGAATCTATCTACCTAGCCTCCTATCTGTCTGTCTATTCATGTATCTGTTAACATATCCGTCCATAATGTCACTCTATCTATCTATCTATCTATCTGTCTGCCTGTCTATTCTCTTCCCATCCTGCAAGAAGTGAACTCAGGCAATACAAATCCTCCTTTCGGTGTAGATCATTAACCAACTCGAAAATTGTGGACAGACTCTAAAACACACGGAAAATGTATATACCTGTATCAAAAGTAACGCCGTGGGAAAAAAACTAGGCATGAAAGTGACATTCAGAGATAAACATAGCCGTGAAAATTACAAGAAAAAAATATATATATGAACATTATAATTCATGAATAAAAAACTTTCAAAAATTCACGAAATATTGTAAAGTTAATTAAGGAAAGTGTAAACGTTTAACTACAGCCCCCCCCCCAAAAAAAAAAAGGTAAAATAAAACACTCAAAGCTACACAACTTCATGCACACACACACACACACACACACACACACACACACACACACACACAAGGCTCTTAGCGCTTACGGTCTAGTGTTTTAATCCGGCAACTTTGGACTCTACCTCGGTATTTTTGTAACTTCGGCCTCACCTGTGTAGTCTTCCACCCCCCCCTCCTCCCCTCCACCATCCCCAAATTTCCCCCCTCCCCTCCTCCCCTCGCCTCATTTCCTTCACCTTCGTCTTCTACCTCATTTTCTTCTCCTACCTTCCCCAACTTCTCCACTCCCCTCTACCACTTATTTCTGCCTTCCCTTCACATCTTCCTTATTTCCCCCTCTCACCTCCTACTAACTTCCCTCCACCCACCCCAGTTAATCCCCCTCACTCCCCAGCCATGCAGTCACCTTCCTCTCATCTCTACCCCAGCTTTACCATGAAGCTCCAGCACCCCTCTCTACCCCTACCCACTACGCTCCCTGTCTTATCTCCTCCACTTTTACTTCCCAACCTCTACCTCTCCCCTCCCCCACCTCTCTCTCTCTGGCCTCCTTCCTCATCACATTTCACCCTCGCTATCTCCTCTCCCTCCACTAAATCTCTCTCCCCCCACACCCCCACCCTCACTCCCCTTCATCTCCCTTCCACGTTATCTCACCTTACTGTATAACCTTTGCTCCCTTCCTCATTTCTCCCTTCCACTCCTCCTTCTCACTCCTCTCCCTCCTCCCTCTCCCCCCTGTCATTTCTTACCTTCTTGCTTCCCTTATTCACCTCCCTCTTCTGCTGCTTCTCGTTAACTCCTGCCTTCAGTTTCCCTCCCTTTCTTTCTCCCCTTCTTCCTCCTTCCTTCTCTTCCATCTCTCTCTTTCCCCTTCCTGTCCCACACCGCACCATAATCACCTCGTACACTTGCGTTCTCCTCATACTCCAATTCCCCCGACTCACTTCCTTCTTCCTTCTCTCCTTCCTCCCTCAGTGTCTCCCTCTAACTTGCCCCCTTTCTCTACTTTTTTTTTTCACTTACTTCCAACTCAGCTGTTTACTCTTCCATTATTATTTTCTATTTCTGGGTCGTCTTTTGTCCCTCTCAAACTGTGTAATTGTCTTGTAATATTCTCTTCCTCATTCGCCTGACCTTCCATCCATCCTCCACAGTTTCTCTCTCCTCTCCTCCTCCTAATCCCTCTTCCTCTTCTCCCCCTCTCTCCCACATACCTTTGTTCCCCTATCCTCTCCCCCTCCATCCGCTGCAACTTCTCTCTTCCTTATCTCCCCATTTCTCCCCACAACCGTCCCTTCCCCAAACCCCTGTACCCTAACCCACCCCGGCGGTCCCAAATCTCCATTCACCTTCCAATATTTCAATCCCTGTTCCCCTTACCCAAACAAAACACATGCCCAGGGTTCGGGAGGCGAAAGAATAGTTTTATTTATAGGAGGTCTGGGCATTGTATTTATAGCGATGTCTCCCCTGTTGTTTTATGGGTCGCATTTACATTGATCAAAAATGGTATGTGAGGGCCTGGTCCCCCCCTCCAAACTGTCCCCATCCTCTCCCAAACCCCCCTCCCCCTCCTGGTCCCCCGAACCCGCAACCCTTTTGTTTTCTTTTCATATTTGTTCTCGGGTCTATTTGTTTTCACGAATTTGTTAGTGTGGTTGATCGGTCGATTTTTTGTGTTTTCGGTATTTTTTTTTCATTGCATTTTTTTTTGAGAATTTGGTGGTACTGGTTTTATATGTCTTTGGTGGCTCCTTTTCTTTCCTGCTTTACTCCATAGTCTAATGAGCTTTGATTATATATTTTACGCATTTTCTTCACTTCGGAGCAACTTTTTCTTGGATGAATGGTTTTACAGTTGGAAGTCTTTTTGTCTTTGTATTCTAAGGGCATTGTCAATTTTGGATGCATTATATATATTTTTTTTTATTTTCATCACTTTTTGTGTATTTTGTTCTTACAGTTACTTTTTCTTCAAGCTCACAGCCATTTTTTTTTTTTTTTTAATAATTTTGATGCAGTATTGTACTTAGCAAGCCAAATTTGGTCAAAATCTGCATCTTCACTTTGCAATAATTTTTTTAGTATACATTTTATTACATATTGCCTCCATATTTTTTTCACTTCAGGATTCATAGTCTGTTTCAGGATGTTACTTCTAAGTTTGGTTGCATTATTATATATTTATTTTTTTCATTTTCTGATGTTGCTTTAAAATCTGGAGATATACACTGATTTCCATTTTTTCCAATTACGAGGCGCATTAATAACTTTTAGATCTACTCGATAAAATTGTCAGTGATTTATTTATTTATTTTTTCGCATCCATCTGTAACCTGGTAATCCTTCTTGTCAATCCTCATCGCTACTCTAATGAATCTTATCTGGCCCGCGGAATGTATCGTCATCTCGCTTCTCTCCACTGATGGGACCTCTATCTCATGCCATTTACTCTCTCTCTCCCTGTCTCTCTCTCTCTCTCTCACACACACACACACACACACACACACACACACACACACACACACACACACACACATAGCACGTAAGAGATAGTGTCCGCGTGGAAGTGACAACTACCTGAACTTACTAGCTACCTCTCTCTCTCTCTCTCTCTCTCTCCATTTTTCCTTTACTCCTCCTCCTCCTCCTCCTTCTCCTTGTCCTTCTTTCCCTGTCCTTTCCCACCCTTTACCTGGAAGAACTTATTTCAGTTGAAATGATACGTATCTATAATTACAGTCTTTGTCTTTGCTATCATTTTCTCTGTCTCTCCATATCATTATCGGTCTCTTTTTCATTCTTCTTTTTCCCCTCCGTCTCCTCCTCCCGCCTTCTCTTCCTCTCACCCTCTTTCCTACCTCCATGCTCCCACCCATTACCTGGAAGAGATGGTGAAGGTGGAAGTGACATCTCCGTAGAGTTACTGGCCACCTCCTCGCCCTCTTGCGTTACGTGGAAGTCAATTTGTCGTGCTTTTATGCTCTCGTGTGTCTTACCTACCGCGGGCAAAATGGGGCTGAGGGCTTACTGGTCCCTGCTTTTGTCGTCCCTGTCATCGTTTTTTCCGGCAACATATTTCCTTCTTTTTTCCTGCAGTTATGTACTGTTTTTATCGTCTGTGTAGCTATTTTTCTTTAAGCGAGATACTCCTTCTTTTTCTGTAATTATTTTGGCTGTCTTCTTGTCGTTTTCGTTTTTTTCCAGCGACCTGTTGTCTTTTTTCCAGTAGTTTATATATTTTTTGTCTGTCTCTTCTTCGAACAACACATTCCCTCTTTTCTTGTAGTTATTTAGGGTGATTTCGTAGTCTGTGTTTTTTTTTCAACTTGATATTCCTCTTATCCTGTAGTTATTTGGGCCTTTTCTTGATCCAGTCGTCTTCGTCGTCTTTTTTTAGGAAACTCTTCTCTTTCTTGTCTGGATTTTTTTTTTTTTTATTTTTTTGCCGTCTTCATGGTTTTTCAAGCAACAATTTTCTCATTTCCCAAAGTTCTTTGTGTGTGTATGTGTTTTTGTCGACTTTTTTTTCGGTAACTTTTCCTGTGTTTACTTGATCTCTCTCTCTCTCTCTCTCTCTCTCTCTCTCTCTCTCTCTCTCTCCAATCTCCTTCCTTCCCCTCTCTCCTGCTCCCTTGCAATCTCCTCACCTCCTCGTCCCCCCCCTGCCTGTTTTCTTCCATCTTGTCATCGTTTACCCAACCCGCTTATGTGTTCAGGTAAATGGGGGACAGAGGGAGGGGGAGGGAGAAGGGAGAGGCTTGGAGTAGTGAGATTGGGAAGGGAAGAGGGATGTAAAGGGAAGGAGGGGTGAAAGGGAGAGAGACATGGAGGGATTAGGGGGAGGATGAGAAGGAGAAGAGGAAAAGGAGAGAAAAGGGAATGTGAAGGGAAGGAGGGGGTGGAGTGGAAGAGAGAGAGAGAGAGAGAGAGAGAGAGAGAGGTGGTGGGGGGGTAAGGGGGCTCTACTGAGGACCCGAGGGAGACAGGATCAGCTCCCGTGTCAACAATTCCATGGAGGGAGGCGACGAAACACGGGGCTCTGATGTTTATATTGTCTAGGGGCAGTGCACGAGAAGGACGTCTTATGCTCTTTATTCTTATTCACACTTGGCCATTTTTCTCAACAGGAGGATATGTTTTCTTTTCTTTCTATTCCTGCTCCTACCTGGCCATTTTTCTTTGCAGGATATCTTCTTCACTTTGTAAGATTTTTTTTTTCTCACTTTTCTCCTGCTTTATCTAATGCATAATATGTGAAATTAACTACGTGCTTTAAGATTTCAGAGCCATGAAAACGTTGCCAAAGGAACCTGATTTTTAAAGCACCAACAACCACTGAATTTCATGACCTAAGTAACGTTTCTAGCCATACAGAAAATAAACGTTTACAGTTCCCAAGATCCATAACATAAGGCAGCCCCATAATGTCCACAGTTCCACAAAAATGAAACGTTTACAGAATACAAAACCCGGACATAACAGAGCCTTAACAATATAAATACAAAGGAATCCAGAGCTTCTAGTACCCGAATCCCTTGACATACAACAAGGTAGGAATGTGAGTTTATGGATGTGTGGAAAATGCATCTGGATTTGCTGGATTTAGCGTCTGATCCTCTTTATGCTGAGAACTGGGAGTAAATACTTAAGTAGCATGCTAGCTGCATGCTATTTCTTTCTTCTTTGACCATTGTTAATTTTTAAAATCATCATTATCGTCACTATTATCATCATCATCAATATCAACACATCATCATCATCATCATCACCCCAATTCCACTACTGCGAACGTAGCAAGTAGGATCCAAAAAACAAGAATACAGAAAACACAGAAGTAGGAGAATAATCATCTAATAAACACATTAATTTACACTCCTATAAATATTACTATTTTACACTACTATTAACAGGGTGGGTAGTATCCTATCAAGGGAAAGGGAAACCACAAAACACAGAATAATATCAACCTCATAGCCCACTTCCGACTAAAATAAAATGGAAAAAGTAAGATTTTTTTTGAAAGGAAAATGAAAAGCACAAAAGGGGAAAAGCTTCCATCAGAGACGCCAGCATAAATGAGCCACAGTCCTGTTCACTAATCATTCTGGCAAACGAGATAGATAGATAGATAGATAGTTAGAGAGAGAGAGAGAGAGAGAGAGGGAGGTCAAGGGTTACGATTTGTCGATAAAATTACTTACAAGTAGGTTATTATTCATTTTTTCTCTCTACCAAATATATATACTCAATACATAATCATGAAAAACTTTGGCATCGATAATAGAAATCTCTCTCTCTCTCTCTCTCTCTCTCTCTCTCTCTCTCTCTCTCTCTCTCTCTCTCTCACACACACACACACACACACACACACACGATCATTTACAACCAACAATAGCAAGCCCCACGAATCACACCGAAAGCATAAAAAAATAACCAGATAAATAAGGAAATAAAAATGAAACCCAGATCCTCTCAACAGACGCAGTGCAATGGATCTGAGCGAAAAATCTGGAAATCCGACCGAATATATCTGAAAGCCGACCGCTCAATGCATAATGACTGGGAGTATCCGAAAATGGAATAAATTTTGATAAACTTTTCTGGAGAAGCTTTGAATTTCTGTCTTAGCAGTGTAAGGCTTTGAGGGAGAAAGATAGATAGACAGATAGACAGACAGATGGATAGATAAAGAGGTGTAGGTAAACAGAGAGGACAACAACATTTAAGAGAAAGAAGATAAAGAAACCTGAATTATCCCTTTCTGCATCAGATATTCCTCAGCATATGTATCTATTTATTAACTATTATCTATCTATCCATCTATCGTTTCTACGCATTTTCTTTGTTAGCCATGGATAATCTACCCATAGACTCACTTCCTGTACAAACTTTCATGTCATACTGCCTGTGGTCATTCCATTTTTATTTTTCGTCATACTAGCTTCTTATCACACATATTTAACATCGAGGAACCCATGGACTCCTACAAATTTGCTGAAAAAAATAACTATGTCAGTACAGGATTATCATTTAGGCTGCACGTAATCTGTAACATGATGCTCAAGATTACAGTAGGCTATTTATCGACTGAGGTAAAATTAACTGAAATACACCGGAGCATCATCAAGCTCTTAAACTGATACGAGGACCTAGATCGTGAATTCGATTGTTGCCTCTCGCAGTCTGGGGGAATTTCTGAGTGTTTTCCTTCACAGTCTGTCTTAAGCTTTCAATGTGATCTAGTCATTCAGAGGAGGAGGAAATTATTAATTTTTCTTTTTATTGACATTCTTTTCTCTTGGCTGGATCTGACCTGGTTGAAAACTTCGTATAGTCAATACTTACAAGATAAATGGCTTGGTAAGTGTTTGGGTAAAATCGATGAAAATAAAAGGTATGTGGATATCTCGATATACACGAATAAATAAAAAAGCATTCTATCTTTACACATATACACATACATCCATACATACATATATACAATCAATTAATTTACAGGGAAACAAACCTACAGACAACAAGACAAGACAGGTAAAATAAATCACTAAAAGACAAGATACCCACCCGTATCACAGCCACCATTATCTCCAATCCAACAGTAATTGCGAGACTCCCTTCCTCCCCTCAACAAGAATATCCCAGAATAAAAAAAAAAAAAAATGTTGCACAGGAATGGATGTTACCGATACCGAAATTGACGATAATTGGCTTTGTTTTTGTTTTTTTCATCCAGTTTCGGTGCGGTTTTTCTTCGAGTTTTTTTCTCTTCGGTGCTGAGGTTCCCCGCCTTTGTCAGCGGCCTCCTTCAGTCCATCCAGCGTGAGAGTCAGCAATGTCAGCTCAGCTCCTACTTTAAGAGGATGTTTGTAGTCTTGCCTAAACCATATGATTTTATTCAGCTCATGCCTCCACCAGATGATTTTATTCAGCTTATGCCTCCACCAGACGATTTTATTCAGCTGAGCAAAGACTACCTAAAGACGTCAGGTACAGTCATCACCCACCTCCACATTACCAGGTGACTCTTCTATGCAACAGCATCATCGTTAAGGAGACATATTTTTCACAATAGACTTCTTATTCCTCGTACAGATATCTGGGTGTGACAGAATCAGTCTTCACTTCTTACAGTGTGATGGTGTTCTATTCTTTCCTTTTTTTTCTTCCTTTCTTTTCTTCGTCTTCGTATTCTTCTTCTGCCTCTTCTGCTTCTTTTTTTCCTTTTTATTTCTGCCACCGTTAGACGGTCGTGTTCACTTTGAGGAAGTCCCTTCGTAGTGAGGAGGTAAAAAAAAAAAAAAATAATTGAGACATCATTGCTCCATAACGATTACTGGAGATATACTTTCGTCTGGAGAAAGCAAAAATAAATTGTCATGTTAATGAACAGGTATAGGGACATCAGATTAACGCCTTCATTATTAGATGTATTTCTTACTCACGTATTATGAAAATCAGATCATGTAATTCATCCACGCTGGTCGCCCCCTACCCCCGCAGAAAAAGGTTAGTCACTTATTTGATAACTAATTACAGAGAGAGAGAGAGAGAGAGAGAGAGAGAGAGAGAAACCCAAGCCTTTCCGTCACAACCCATCATTAAATTACCAACTTTTATTCCCACTTAAATAGTAGGATACAACGTTCACTTCATTATTTGCATACTCATGTGACCCTATTTTCTACCCATCTCATTAGCGTCCCCACCGCACCCAGAACGTCTTCATTATTTCCCCTAATGATCCGTCTCGGCATCATTACCTGTCCCCGACCAGGAGGAGCTCGGGGACGGGTATTGTTTCACTCGGTCTGTTTGTTGGTTTGTTTGTTCGTTTGTTTGTATGGTGCAATTTTGACTGAAATTATATGGATGATGGGCTATGGCCTTCTGATAACCTGATTGAATTTGTGGACAAATTGGGCCAAGGCCCAGGCTGCAGGTCGAAAAAATGTAAAACAAAAATCGTTTTTTCGCCATGACTCATTGCAAATTCGTCATATCGACATGAAACCAAAACCAAAGGTGCATCTTTCAAATCTGCATCCTATAATATGTCTCATTACATCAGGGGGCTCAACCCCCAGTTAGAGGTAAGGGGGTCAATGTCAGGTGGGTCGGGCCTAATATTTCAAACGGGCATAAAATCGTCAATATTCACCCGACTTACTCCAAATATGATATGTGAAATCTTTGACTAATTATCCTGTTGTTTATACGTCAGCACTAAAATAACTGCCGGGGTTTGCTGTGCCTTGGCACCGCTTCTTGTTAGGATGTTGTTCTTGACAGATTGGATTGGTTGCTCTACCCTAGACTGAGAGTATAGACTTCCTTACATCATCCTCACCCTCCATCATCCCACCACTTCTTTCTTATAGTGCTATTCTTTATTTTCTATTATCTACTCTCTCTCTCTCTCTCTCTCTCTCTCTCCCCCAGAATGTTTCTGTCCTTCTACCTATCCTCTCCTTCTTCCTCTGAGTCTGCCCTTCCCAATCCCATTACCACATCCTCTTCCCCTTTTCCCTCTTTCCAACTCCCTTTCCAGCTCCTGCTCCCACACCGTTCCTCATTCTCCCTCTCCCTCTCTATGCCCGAACCACACTCCCTTTCTGTCCACCCACAATCCCTCTACCTCCCCCCTACCCTCTCCCGATCACTTTACCTGCCCCACACCACATTCAACATTCTCCCACCATCACAACCAACCACACACCGTAACACCATACCACAAAAGGGAACACATTCACTAATATCACAATCACTATTATTTAATTTTCCAGAATCTCCCAACTTTGAACACCCAGACGCCACACCAGTAAGACGCGGGAATGCAAACTTTCACACCTTTATGTTCCTCCAATACTTCCCTGGATCTCTGAACTTCCAGCAGAGATGAGAACCGAAATGTTTCTCACAATCTTCAGGTGATGGCGCTCCTGAATCTTCGAACTTTTCATCGTCACAGCATTGTCATTCTGTCTTGACTATCTCACCAAAACACAACACCACAACGCCACAACTCTGCCACGCCACAGCAGCACACCACAATGCCATACCAAAGATGCAGCCCAGACACTACGTTTTTCACCATCTTTGCCTTTTATTCACTGCTTTTCTCCACACAATACCACTGTAACATTGGCTTCAGCATCGGGCAATAACCTAACGTCACAACACCACACCACACCACTCCACCACATCAGAACGCCCTACCTCACAAAGACATCGATATTTTTCTCAGTATCTCTTGCTATTTTTTCACAGTTCTCCTGAATCTTTTAACACCACACCGCTGGCATACCACCCTGACCATCCCACGACAACCCAGCAAAAGAATTCCATGCCCCAACCACATCATCATATCAACGAGACAGGCCGATATTCTCCCAGACATTCACTCCTTCCATTGTTCACCTGAATCTTTAAACCTCACGTCCTTGTCATTCTACCTCGATCATGCAACAAACACAGAGCAGAACCACGCCACAATGCAATAACAACGAGGCAAACCGACGTCCTTCTCTCAGCCTTTCATTTTCCTTCACTATACTGTTGAATCTCTTAACATACTCTCCAGTAAGCCTGACAATCCAAAGCACTACATTTAACACCATCACACCACATCACAATGCCATGCCGCAACTCCACCCTCAGAACTCCATACCAACGAGGCAAACAGATGTTCTCCTCCCAGTCTTTCAATTTTCTCCGCTTAGCTGCTGAACCTCGGAACACCACATCAATCACCTGCCACCTGGACCTCCCCGCCATATCTATTCTGCATTTACTGACGCGGAAAATTGTGTAACGCCAATATTTCTTCCACGGACAAAGAGCACTGATATAAGACCTGTATTGTCGTATAGTCTACTATATCGCTATATCAGCACTACCAAAATGATTACATCAATTCCGCCATTATATCACCACCACCACTAAGAATGCACCATCATCATCACCACAACCAGCATTCTAGTCTCACCACAGTCTCTTTACGATTACTACAGTCCATCCTTCATCATCATTGTCATCATTACAACCATCGTCCACTTTCATCACATTCCCTCCACCATCACCATCACCACGAATCCCATCCAGCCTCACCACAATCTAAAAATTTCCCCACAACCCTAGGCACTCCCACGTCCTCTCTATCTTCTAAAGCATTTTCTCTCCCCCAATTCCTTCTTTAATTCTCTGGCCAATCACGCATTCATATATTCCTCACATTTCAGCTACTCTATTAGAAGCTTCCTCTGCGTAGGCGGGAAATGGCTAAAGAGTCTTATGGTTACTTTCTGACTTGTGGTCCTTACTTTTGATTACTCATTTTGCAGCATGTTTCTTTACCAAATACGCCTAGCATTTATTTGTGGTGTCGTATCAAAAGGACCTAGTGTTTAAATTTAATCTGCCGCCTATTTTCACGAAAAGGGCTTGAGTTCTCCGAGGATTACCCACGAGCTGAGAACAACAGGTAAACTCAAAATTAGTTTCTCGTCGTAACTATGGTTATGTTTTCCAGAAATACGGGAAAAATGAGCACTGAAACATGGGAAAATTGTACTGGGACACCGGAGGACTGGGCACCCGCCTCTACCAGTAATTCATACAAAAACTTAAAACCAAATCACCGTCGAAACTTAAAAGGGATTATGTAGGAAGAACGAGGAAAGGGGAATGAAGAACTTTGCTACGTCCCTTGTCCAGCATACAAAAACAAATCTTACGTACGAGGCGAAAACTGTGGTTATTATTTGTTGTGAATCTCAGCTCGGGTTGCGACAAGGAAGGAAGCAATATTCTTTCAGTAATAATTTTCTTCCAGGGCAAGCTTACTTCCAGGCACAGCTTACTCCCAGACTCAGTTTTAGAGGAGGCGGTGGTGGTCATATGGTAGAGGATTTGACTGCTGATTCCAAGATAGAGGGGATTTCTGGGGCAGGTACCTTTTTCTTTTTCTTTATACCTTTCTTTCTTTTTTCTTTTGTCTTCTTTTCTTCTTTGAATTTTGCTGCAACAATTCTAACCAAACACTCACAAGACCCAGCTAATACCATCATCACACCTGTCTTTTCCAAGATAATCCTATGCCACATAACAGTAAAAATGGTACGGCATGAGGGTCCAAGTGGTGACAAGTGAGGGTGTTTGACGCCATTTGCTATGCATAGGATGATTGCTGGACCTCAGGGAAGGAACTGTTAAATCTTTACACGCACACACACACACACACACACACACACACTCCCTCCCCCCCTCTCTCGCATTGTGCCCCCTCTCGATGCAAATAGGCTGCTCCCTAAGGCTATGTACTTTCTGTGAACAATGTAATTCTAGGAACAACGCACTTCAGTGTACAATATACTCCTAAGCACAAAGCACTTTAGTACAATAAATTTCTAGAGCAACGTTCTTCACCTGCTAATTACGACTTGAATGAGATTTTTTTTTGTCATCTGTGTTTGTGAGGGGAGAGAGAGAGAGAGAGAGAGAGAGAGAACGAGAGAGAGAGAGAGAGAGAGAGTATGTGTGTGTGTGTGTGTGTGTGTGTGTGAGGTTGCAGGAATGGATGTCGGCAGGAAGGAGGAAAAAGAGCTTTAGAATTCTTTCATGTTTCACATTATGTATATATTATTTTTCAGCAACATGAATAATTAATTTCTGATGGGGACATGATTGCATAACGAATGACATACACAGCGAGGTAAATATTTCTCAACATTAACAGTGAAATTTTGCAAACAGTGACGTAATCAGGATTTATACCGATAATGTCTGAAGAATGTGGGTATATTATCAACCAGGCAGAACACGATTGCAGAACCTGTTGCTCTTGCTGGTGTCGTGCAGCATTATCAACATATACGAGTGGCTATTCCCTTCTCCCTCACTAACTTACGTTTTATATATTTAGCTGCTTTCTCACCTTTTCTGGCATTATGAACTATGGTTTGCAATAACATGAATGTAAGACTTGATGCAGTCTCTCTTCCAAGCTTTAATGGCAAAGCAGATCCAACGTTCATTAATGTTTCCATGTTGAATGCACATATATTTCAATATTTCAAAAATATATCGTGGTATACATTGTTCTACGTTTCGAGGCCAACCAAAATTTCATTACTTTTACCAGATATAATGAGTTAATTAAACCATTTATCTGAATCGTCACTGAAAATGTAGTCTAACACTGACAGTTGCAGTCTAATGTATATCTAAAAAAAATCGGTCCAGAATAGAAGTTAAAGTTTATTTCTGTCCAAAGGTTACAGCTGTGGCTATGAAGTAATAATGTTGTATTCATGGCAAGGGTGTGTTACAATAAATACTAAGTCCATATCCAGTGATCTACAGCCAGTTTGCTTTCATCTGACGGAACTGGGCCACTCACAACTTGAATAGTGAGTCGAGGTTGCGTGAAATTCGGTGAGTGTAAGTTATGAGGCAGCACTGATTCTCCCAGGTCACTAGCCAAATTCACCCTCCAATCTGCTGACGCTTGACCATCGACTGAGCTGAGCATAGTTAGGGATCTCTGTCACAGTAAAACAAAGCGATTATACCAGCACACGTGTGAGTTATTCTATCTACTGAGGCAGTAAAATGTACTTCATCTGGGAATCAAAACATGAGGGTCTTGACTACTTTGCCCTGAGACCTGGAGCGCATGGGAAAGATGATCTCCTCCCATCTTCCTTCCATGCTTGTCTCCTTTAATCAGCATACACACACACACACACACACACACACACACACACACACGGGGGGGGCGGACCTCTCTTGTAATGGGTTTAACCTGTTCGGCCGGAATTACGGTAAGAACACTAATTTATTTAAATTAACATCACATGGTTTTCCAGCCAAATACAACAGCAAATCGATAACAAGCTCAACATTTTTTTTTAGCCCTTTCAGTCTCATGTATTTTAATTTTTTCTACCTCCATACAGCTTTCCTTAACTTGGAAGGACTTTTCAAGCTAAAGAGGTAAAATTATAGCCATCACTTGCTCCCCTACGACCAGAAATCTCCCCAAACCTGAATAAAATCGTCTGGAGGTAAAGGGATGAATTAGGAAACATCGCAGGAATGGAGGGGTTCAAATGACACTGTTCCCTAATGCAGTCTCCAAGTCTGACACAAAATGGCAAGAAATTTTATGCATGACATGGATTTTTATGCCGACGTGTTCCCGGGGTATCTGTTTCTCTACTTTATACTTTTTACGATGCAGAGGAAAGTTCTGACTCGTTTTTGACTTTCGGGAAAACTGGAACGAAAAAAAAAACCTTGAGGGATACATTTAGAAGGTTTATTTGCGCAGCTGCTTTTGATTTCGGATGCATGTGTGTGTGTGTGTGTGTGTGTGTGTGTGTGTGTGTGTGTGTGTGTGTGTGTGTGTGTGTGTGTGTGTGTGTGTGTGTGTGTGTGTGTAAGTGAGGTCCCGCTGGCTTTTCATATCCGCCCTCTTGTTCACCATCTCCTCGTCCTTCCAATTTATCATACCTGCCTCCTGTCCCTGTGATACGATTTGTCAACATCACCCCTGACTCCAAACCTCGCTGTGTCTTGCATGTATATACGTTCCCCTTTCCTCCCTTTCTCCTTCTTCTCTCCCTCCTTCCCTACCTTTTTCCCTCCCTCCCTTCCTCTATGAAAACTTCCCTCCGTCTCTCTCTCTTTCCCTCCTTTGATTCCTCTCTCCTTAACTCCCTCCATCCCTCCCTCCTTCCCACGCCCCCCTCTTTCGTGTTGGGGTGAGGCCTTTTTCTCCGTCTTCTGTAAGCTTGGTATTAGATTATTCGCGTCTGTTCGCCCCGCTTTTGTGTTCTTGTAATCGAGTTTTTCCTAAGCGTGTACTGTGTGTGTGTGTGTGTGTGTGTGTGTGTGTGTGTGTGTGTGTGTGTGTGTGTGTGTGTGTGTGTGTGTGTGTGTGTGTGTGTGTGTGTGTGTGTGTGTGTGTGTGTGTGTGTGTGTGTGTGTGTGTGTGTGTGTGTGTGTGTGTGTGTGTGTGTGTGTGTGTGTGTGTGTGTGTGTGTGTGTGTGTGTGGTGGTGGTCTTGTGCTTCTTGTTTTTTTTTCTCTTGCCGGAGTGGTTTCATTTGTCAAACTCACCTACTCAAATTTCCTGTGTCTTGAATTTATACATAACTCTCTCCTTACCTCTCTCTCTCTCTCTCTCTCTCTCTTCCGTGTTCAGGAGTGCTTGGGTCGTGTTATCTTAGTCTTCCGTGAGTTTTGTATTGGATTTCTCGCGTCTCTTGTCCTCGCTTTTGTGTTCTCGTGAGTGTTTCTCCTGGACGTCTAAGATTTCTGTGTTTTTTCTCTTTATGTTTTACGTTTCTCTCTGATTCTGTTTTGTCAACTACACTTAGCTTGGAAAGTTCCCTATGTCTAGTCTCTCTCTCTCTCTCTCTCTCTCTCTCTCTCTCTAAATTGAGGAATCTTATACAGTACTGTGTGTCGACATAAGCAAGGACGTTTTTCTGTCATGTCGGTGGGGTTATGGAATTAAATTATAGTCGATTTGTTATTATCTGACGGAACTGGGACATTTTCACGACAAGAACATTAGGTCATGGTTGCCTGAAATTCGATATGCATTACGTTATGAAGTACGAATGAGTCTCCTTGGTTCCTAGTCAAATTTACTCTTCAATCTGACTACACCTGCCAAACATCAAAGCTGAAAGAGGTTAGTTTTTTTTTTTTTTTTAATTTGTCAGGTTAAACGTTCTATAATATTAAGAATGATCACTATACAATACCATCTTCCCTTCATACACTACGATTCAAATAAGCAAATATTGAAACTAACAACACACATATTTCAGTCTAATATCTTCCTCCTTTTATACACGGGCTTTGAACCAGCGCTATCGGAATTACCGGCTCACTGCGATGGCCATTGTGTCTCAACCTGCTTATCTTATTTTTGTGTTTCCTTTATTGCTCGTCTCTTGCTGGCGGTATCTTGTCTCGTTTCTGTGTCTCTTGTTTCATTCTTAAATTCTGCTTCCTTCTTGCCTCACCCTTGTCTCATTAATGTCTCTCTCTTGTTGCAATCTCTCCTCACCCTTGCCTCAATCTTGCCTCACCCTTGCCTCACTTCTGCCTCTCCCTTGTCTCACTCTTGCCTCTCCCCTGTCTCACTCCTGCCTCACTCTTCCCTATCCCTTGCCTCACTCCAGTCTCTCCCTTGCTTCACTCCTGTCTCTCCTTTGCCTCATTCCTGTCTCTCCTTTGACTCACTCCTGTCTCACACTTGCCTCACTCCTGCCTCACCCTTGCCTCACTCTTGCCTCTCTTCCTTGGCGATGGCTGCTCAGATTTGCCTCCTTACCTCGTTTACCAAGAATGCATGCGAACTTGGCTGCTTGTATGCCTGGATTTTCTCTTATAGTTATCACTGTTGTTCGTTTTATCTCAGAATTATATTTCCAACTAGTTTTCTTCCTTTTCTTCGTTCGTTCGTTCCTTCCTTCCTTCCTTTGTCTTCCTTCTTTCCTTCCTTCTCTCCATTTTCTTCCTTCCTTTCTTTTTCTTCTTTGTTTCCTTCTTTCCTTCCTTTTTCTTCCTTCTTTCCTTCCTTTTTCTTCCTTCTTTCCTTCCTTTTTCTTCCTTCTTTCCTTCCTTCCTTACTTTTCTTCTTTCTTTCTTTCCTTCTTTTTTTTTCTTTCGATCATTCTTCTTTCTCTCGTTTCATCTAGCTTTCTTTCTTTCAATCTTACGTTCTTGTTTTATCACTCATCACATATAGTTTCATTTTCTTTATTTTTTTGCTCTCTCTCTCTCTCCCTCCTAGATTGAAATGTGTTCGTATAAGATTGAAAATATCCATAAATTCGCACGTAACACAGCTGATTGGACGAAGAGTCGTGTACATGGAAGACTAATCACCTTATTTTTAAACCTCAGTGTGCAAAAGTGTAGGCAAGTCCTAAAAACATGACAATTTCAAGATACCTATGAAAATACGAAATGATTAATCTATCTGCTTTAAGTATTGCAATTTGCACTGAGATCTTATTGTTTTATTTTCTTGTTTTTTGTTTTTTGTCACGTATTTCAGCAGTGATAAAAAAAAAATGGGGGCTGGCTTTCCTCTTCGCTTTCTCCAGTTTAATAATATCTTCTTAAGAATTTTGGTAGGTGGTTCCTAATGCACCTGGACAGTATAGGGTTGTGCTTATGTATCCAACACTTAGACGTCTGTCCAAAGCTCGCATGACTTATGAACCAGTAATAAGTAGCTCTCTATAACCCTTTACGCATGTTAAGCTTCTTGCAGAAGAATAAAATCGCCTGGCATTAGCGGGAACAAAAAATACCTGAGTTTAACCCTGCCAGTGAGTTAAGACCTGGCTGAATTATAGAAGAAGACATCAACACACACAATCCCAGGCCACCTCGACACATCTGACACATTTCCGAAAGCTGGACAGATTTTTTTTTTTTAAATGGATGGGAAACATGGTGGTGCAGTTGTGTACATGATGGAATATGAGATGAAGCTGTCCCTTCTGATAACTGGGAAGGAACGAATCGGGCCTCTGGGGAAGGGGTGGATGAAGGGAGGGGTGAAAATGGGAGACGGGAGGGGGAAGGGGGTGATGACAGGATTGTGAGGTATGGGAGACAGGCGTGGAGCGAGAGAACATTGGGATGGAAATGGAGTTAGATGAAGGTTTGATGATGGAAATGATGGGAAAAAGGTATGTGTGAAGGCGTGATCGTAGGGGTGAGGGGGTGATGGTAAGGGTGAGGGGGTGATGGTACGGGCGAGGGGGTGATGGTAAGGGTGAGGGGGTGATGGTAAGAGTGAGGGAGCGATGGTACGAGTGAGAGGGTGATGGTAAGGGTGAAGTGGTGATGATAAGGGTGAGAGGGTGATGGTAGGGGTGAGGGGGCAGGGGAAGGATAAGGGGATGAAGGGTGAGAAGTGTGGTACGAAGAGAAGAAGTGGAGGTTAGAGGAAGGAATGGAGGGTTAGAGGAAGATGTGAAAAGTCAGGGGAATAGGGAACTGAAAACAGTTAAAAGGAAAGAGTGAGAAAGAAAGCTAAGGGAAGGCAAGTTCTTCATGAAAAATGCGGGAATGGCAGTGAAGATAAATAAGGAGGTAATAGAAAAAATGAAAACTGCGTAGTATTACATTTCCTACGGGTTTCAGTTAACGAAAAAAAAGTATCAGGTAATGACCATTGAAAAAGAAATAAATACAACAGGTGCACTGAAGAGGATTTTGATTCAGGATATACAGTTTCTCAGAATAAATATATATATTTTTTTAAATATTTTAGGCTGTCAAGGTGATGAATGTCTATTATGGAAATACTAGCGCATTTCTTAGTCCTAGAATATGAAGGAGCATAATAAACAATGCTGTATAATAAATGGTATAAACACAGACGGACAGACATGCCCATACACACATATACACAAATAAACAAACGTCCCCTCGACACGCACGCAACAGACGACAATGCGAGGGAAGGGGAGTGGAAGTAAAGTAAAGATAGGAAAGATGACAGACAGACAGAAGGACAAAGAGGAAGGGAAAGACGACAGGCGATAGACAGACCATGAGGGAGAAGGGGAGTTACCGAGAAAGAGAGAGAGAGACAGAGAAGGAAAGAAGATGGCAGGAAGGAGGCATAAAGAGGAGGGGAGAAGGAGAGGGAGGCAGGGAGGAAGAGAAAATGAGACGACAGAGAGCGGGCACATAATTATCTTCCCGCCTCGACAGCTCATCATCTTAAACGTGGCTGTCGACATATTCCTTGTGAACGTCCGCCCTCCTTTCTCATCTCTATTTCTCTTTCTTTCTTTCGCTCTGTTGTTCGCTCTCTCTTTCATTAGGAATCCTTTTTGCTTTCTCTCTCTCACTCTCTCTCTCTCTCCCTCTCTCTTATGCTCTATCATCTAAACCTACCCTTTCCATATTCTCTGCTCCCTCCACTACCTCCTGCCCTCTCTACCATTCTTACTATCTCCTTTCCTCTCTGCCACATCTCCACTGCCTCTATCTTCTGTGCCCATTAGCTTCTCTGCCATTCCTCCGACTTCTATTTTCAGTAAGCCTCTTCCACTGGCTCCTAACTTATCTCCTCCTCTGTTTCCCTATCTTTTCCTCCCCCCTCCACTGTCCCCTTCCTTCCGCCCCCTTCTCTTCTGTGAATCCCCCTTCCCGTACCATCAACAGTCCCCCCTGTCCTGCAACTTCAGACCCCAGCCAGCCCCTGTCCTGAGTAAGACCTTTTACGCAGGCTGTTCCTCTGAAGAGATTACAGCGGTAAGGAGCTTCATCAAGGCCACCAGCACCTCCCTCTCCACCCCAGTCCTCCTTCCCAAACCTCACCCCGGCGCTCCTCTTTAAACTGCTTACAACTCTACCATAATTGGCCGGGCTGGCTTAGGCTACGCCTGTGATGCTTTGTTGACGGCCAAGGAACACACACACACACACACACACACACACACACACACACACACACACACACACACACACACACACACACATGACAATCAATCACTCCTTGATAGTCCTTGACAAAGATGCAGTATCTAAACGTCGAAATAAAATCTTGAATTAGACTGTTTCTTTAAGCTCCACTCCCTCATCTTGTCACATATATATATATATATATATATATATATATATATATATATATATATATATATATATATATATATATATATATATATATGTATGTATGTATACTGCAGAAACTCCATCGTAAAGAAATGTACCCGTATGCAAATTGACCACAGGAGAAAATGAAAACAGACAGTAAATGTTTTTGTATATTGCATCTTCAGAGTGACGAAAAGTACGAATGTAGTTACTGTCTCTATTTTCATTTCTAATGTCGTCATCTGCATATTTATGTACACACGTGTGTGTGTGTGTGTGTGTGTGTGTGTGTGTGTGTGTGTGTGTGTGTGTGTGTGTGTGTGTGTGTGTGTGTGTGTGTGTGCATGCCTGCACACGCGCGCCTTTTTATTCGGCTGCTCACGCCAACTGTCTCATCTTTTCGTCCTCCAGGGGATTTTTTCATCAAGATAAAAACACCATATTCAAGTCCATTGTTACGGAGGCGTAGAGTTATGACATCTGGGGCTCACATCAAGACGGTGCTATGAGAGTGATGTCTGTTTATTTCCCCCTCCCCACCCAAACCCCCTAACCCTCCCTGGCTTCTCTCCTCCACTCCTTTGCCTCCATCCCTTCCTTCCCCACCCACCCTCTACTCTCCCGTCTCCCCTGCATTACACTTACCAAACAGTCGCTTCTTCACATCCGCCTCCCCGGGAACGTAAAATGCTTTTAACTCTTTCGATATGATAACATCTTTCCTCAGTTTATTCCCACTACCTTCAGGCGAGTACCGTCAGCTTACGAAATTTGTTCTCGTGTTGTTATTGTTGTTGCAGCAGGCTTATCCGGAGGAGAACGCGATGGACTGCAGGCTGAAACCTTCCCTCTACAGCAGTCCAATATATACATTCTTGATACAGGTAGGGTGCAGAGGGCCATATATATATATATATATATATATATATATATATATATATATATACACACACACACACACACACATATATACCTGTAAACACAATGGGACAGAGCCGCAGGCCAAATAAATCGATGCCGTTACGTGAAGGCGTCCCTCTCCATCACCATCTCTCGGGATGAAGATGGTAATTTAAGGCTTCTAGTTTGCTATATCACCCAGAGGTCTTCCCAGACTGAATTAGCTTAATATTTCGTCCTGGATAACTGGAGTAAAACACACACACACACACACACACACACACACACACACACACACACACACACAGGTTCTTGTAATACATAACTCTAACCCCTTCAGTATGTCGACGCCAGTTTTTAATGCGCGGAAAATTTTGATCTGTTAAGTATGGTAGCAAAAAAAAGAAAAAAAACTCTCCATCGACCCCCTCACTAAGAGATTCGAAAACTCTCTCCTAAGCTAAATAAAATCGTCTGAATGTAGCAAGAACCAAATGGAAAAGGACGTCATTAGTGTGAAGAAACTGAAGGACATCACCGAGGGGGAGGCCAAGGATGAGATGAAGGGATGAGGTGAAGAGGTGTATGAGAGAGGAGGTGTGAGCTGGGAGCAGGGCAGTGAAAAGGCGGGGACAGGACGACATGGAGGCGATTTGTTTGTGGCCACCCCTTACGGGATTATGGCGTCTGGCAATAAAGAGATAGAACGACATAAAAAATACTGTAAAATAATATACATCGTTCTCTCTGCACTGGGATATAACCTGTATTGCCTGTTCACCTCACCATTTGCCCTTTGACTAGTGTTTTAATTAATGTTTTTCTGTGTGTGTTTTCGTCTGTTTTTATATACCGGTATGCCTTTGTGTATATACCTGTTTGTATGGTTACGTTTGTGTTTTTGCTGTGATGTGTTGTGTATTGTTGTGTTGTGTTGTGTTGTGTTTTGTGTGTGTGTGTGTGTGTGTGTGTGTGTGTGTGTGTGTGTGTGTGTGTGTGTGTGTGTGTGTGTGTGTGTGTGTGTGTGTGTGTGTGTGTGTGTGTGTGTGTGTGAGAGAGAGAGAGAGAGAGAGAGAGAGAGAGAGAGAGAGAGAGAGAGAGAGAACGAAAAAAATTTAAAAAGATCATTCAAGGTCATCTGCTATTTTTAACTTTTCATTTTTGCTTTGTGCTTTCGGTATGGAGTCCGAAAAAACAATGATCGGAAAAATAATGGGTAAATATTGACATTCCCTTAATTGGACAGCGCAATTCTCAAGTGAAAAACTCTGGCAACGAATGTGAGTGCGTTGTCCTGATTTGGTAAAGCTTAACCCTCTCTCTCTCTCTCTCTCTCTCTCTGGTCTCCACTAACATCGTCTGGAAATCTATCTGTCATCCAATCCTGTATTTCCCTACATTGAATATAATCACTTTGTAAATCCATTAAATCCTGTATTGCTCTTTAAGTATCGTAGGGTCTTGGGTTTAGGTTATTCAGTTTAGGTATTTAAGAAGAGGGTTAGCAGTCGCCATCCCCCCCTGAAGTGGTTTTATGTGAGCAATAAATCCCAACCTAACATGGATTTTTTTTTTCTTTAAAAGCTAAGTCTGGTTGGAACCCTTTAACCCCTTATGCCACCAGGCAACTGTAGTATATGGTTGAAAATATAGGAAACTCTTTGGATTGTCACTCAGTATAATCTCCAGAAGGTAGTACTACTCTGAGCATGTGAAATTAATCATCATAATAAAGACTTCTTGTGATAAAATGGCCAGAAACTCCCACTAATATTCTTTTCTGTATAAAGATGTCCTTCGTACTGCAGCCTTACTACCGCCAAACAATTGAATTTAGGTTGCGAAAGACTCCTCGTACTAAACAAGTTACATTCACATCATTAGACAATTCTTGCAATAGCCGGAAGTGAAGACGTATTCGTAGAAACCACATTCAGTTTCATTACCATCTAGCGACGACCTTAACGATGTAGTCAATATTATAGTTATAATCATGTGTGATGTACTGATTCTAAAAACACTGAATACCCTCATGAAATTTCGTCACGTGTAGGAGAACATTCCTGCTAAAAATAAATACTATGTTCAAAAACAAACAAAGATCACATACAGAGGAAAGACCGAGGATTGTTCTAAGTTTCGCTTCCAAAGGTTTTATTTTTTCCTCTCTAAAGTCTACGCTGGTTCTCCTAAGGATTGTCGTCAAACAAGTATCACCGCGACCTGATTTCCTTTCCCACGATTCCCATAGCAATCTGGTGAGAGCAATGACTTACACGTCACTCCCTCTCATCCCACCTCTCCCCTAACCATACTCTCAACCTGAGTCCATCAAACTCTCGTTCCTTACCAACTCCTACGAGTATTCCATTTCAATCTTCACGTACTCACCCCTCGCTTAGGGAACACCACAGAGAACATTTTTTTTTTTTCCGCCGATAACGTCCAGGTCGCGATGGAGTGGTGATTAAGAAGCCCCCTGCATATTTTAAAAAGTTACGAAACGGGCGATAGCAGCGGCCAAATTAATCCCACTGTTCAATGAAGATACTTCAGAACTACTTTACAATAAAACTATAAATTAGTCAACTATGACAGAGCCACGATTTAGCTAGGTTATGCAAGTGACCCGCTACCTAATCAAGGTAGTACAGTGGGTGTACAGAGAAGCTTGGGGACACAGCTACAGTCGCCAGACAGAAACTCAGTAACCAATGGTCGGTGGAGTTCGACCAACCTTTGTGGTAAAGTGATTAGTCTCGTTACTCCCAGTAACGAAAGAGACTGTCCAATTAACTAGCTGACGGATCACCGGCAATTGGTGTCCAGCTTGCAGTGTCTGGGGGATTAGTGTTAATTGCAGCCGCATGACCTGAAGCAACACCAGGTCTCTGATGCAATTAATCTTACAGGCCCCTCACATTCTGCAGCACAGGGATCAATGCATCCGTGCTGTCTACACATGCTACACTTCTTTCACTTTAACTTAACACATTTTTTGTCCATTTGCAACTTATATCGCGTAACTCAGTTGCAGAAAAAAAAAGACACTGCGGCTCTACATCACTGCCATAGCATTCTGCGTGATTATCGCTGTTCTAATGTTAATAATGTACTACAACTCAACATCCAAGACGAAGAGATGACAATCCGAGGCTAACTAAAAAATAAAGAACCCACCTCACCTGCGTTTACAATAGAACAAAAGCCTGGTAGGTGATTCCAGTGACGGAGAAATTCTTTGTAAACACGAGCAGTCAGTTGGCGTAGACCCCGGCGCTTTCCTTTGTAAATAGCGATTGTTGGACGGCCAGGTCACGCAGCTGGCCAGCTTTTCGGAATGGAGTTGTTGAGTTCACGAATATTCTTAATTTAACACCTTCATCCTTAGTATGCTATTTTTTAAATTCTGGTTAACGACAGTTTCTTACGAGCATATTCTGGCTAACGCCCCCAAATTTTAATCACCTTAAAAAGTGACCGTCGGGCTGAGTGTGTTAATCATATGGAAATATTTATCCCGTATGCAAAACAAAAATAATAACTTTCTGTGAAATGATATCATGCACACTAATCAAACCATTATTAGATAAAAAATAAAAGCAAAACAAAAACCAGATAGCAACAAGCAAAGACCGTCATTTCACCATCAGTCCATCCTAATTTCTTGAAATATATGTGAGTTGGTGGGCTTTAGAAACGAAAGGAGAACCTATTAACACATTACACAGTTCATCCATTCACTCCCTGAAGCCATTGGAACTTTTTACTCCAACACAAAGGCACATATTTTGAAACGTATATGGAAGACTGCCAAGACAGTACAGGGGGTGCAGCCCTAGTCACATGCATCCATTACATATATTATTCATTCATCCATTACTCTCCTTCGGGACAACGTTCATGGGTGCTGAGCTATACTCCTGCCCTTATTTGGCCTAACTTTGTCATCCCTCCTTCTTGAATGCTGAGTTGTTACAGAAGATTCACAACAGGATACGGTGCAGGTCACGAAGAAGTGCTATGTAAAAACTGGAGAGTCGCACGGCTATCTCTTTCTACCACTAAGCTACGTGAAATAACTGCAAAAAGGCGAAAATTTGGGCCAGGTTAGAGTAAAATGTGTATAGTCACGATGCAGCTATGAAAGCGAGTGACAACCCATTCGCTACGATGCCGTCTTTTCCCATTTCATTCAGACAAACCCGAGACGATTTATGTAGGACAAAAATTAAGAGACTACAAACAACGATCATTAACTCATACACTGCGATGTCATTTCTTATATATTATCTTCACTTTCGCAAGACGATTTCATTCAGTTTAAGAATGTACCTCTCAAAATCGCCTGCTGATGACTCCTGTTTTCTCCATGCATAAAAACCGTATCATAACCAAATGCCCTATACCGCCCTACCTTCCCCCGCCCCAAGCCTCATTCCCTTAATCTCTCTCATTCACCCTCACGAAAAATATCTCCTAACTCAACGGTGTTCCCCTCTCTCAGCTCCTCCCCTCTCCCAACCCCCACATCAAATACACAAAATTTCACGCCCTCCCCAACACCTCCATCCACTTTACCTGTAAAAGAACATCCAAACCTCCCTTTCCTCTCTCCCCCTCCCGGAAAAATTGTGAATACCAATCCCAGCGCCCTCAAACTCCTCACTCTCCCTTTTTTATACCCACTTCCCCAACCCCACCAGCAAAAATACATCTCAACCAAACGTCCTTACATTGCCCTCAACCACTCCCCCCTCTTTATCCTCCCTACCCTCCCAACCTTACTACCCTTGCAGACAAAGCACATCTCAGGTTCAGAGCCTCACAATACCCCAGCGCTCCTCTCTCTCTACACCTTCCTCAGCAAAAGTACATTTCATACCGACCCCCTGACAATGCCTTCCCCTCTCCCCATCCTCCTCCCCCCAAACGACGTCAAGTTGGGTGATTATAACTTTACCTGTCCCGGTGTATTGTGCTGATCTCACGGCTCGAGGTGAGGGTGTATAGTGGCTGAGAGACGGTCATACAAGTGTTGTGGTGAGGGTACCGACAAAGGGGATAGTGTATCGTGGCTGTACACACACACACACACACACACACACACACACACACACACACACACACACACACACACACACATTTACACATGCACACTCACTCAAACAGAAACACACAATGGTGCAGGTTCACTCAGCTGTACAAATACACACAGCGTCCACACACATAACTCCCCCTTGACACACATTCACAGCTACCTTAAGCACACACACACACACACACACACACACACACACACACTCATCACTATACCCAAGACCCGACCTAGTCTTGTCTGTAATCCCGTCTCTTCCTCCCTACGGTCACATAATCCTACATCATCTCTCTCTCTCTCTCTCTCTCTCTCTCTCTCTCTCTCTCTCTCTCTCTCCAGCCGTTTATTTTCCTTCCTCCTCCTCTTAAGAACTGCTCCTTCTCTTCCTCTTCTTTCCTCCTCTTTCTTATTTCCTCCTAAAGTTCCCTAATCCATCCTCTTATAATCCTCATACTTCTTGACTTATCACTCCTCCTCCTCCTCCTCCTCCTCCTCTTTCTTCTGTTTATCAATTTTCCTCCTCCTCCTCCTCCTCCTCCTCGTTTTCCTCCTCCTCCTTTCTTTTCCCTTTCCTTCTATCCGGTTTTCTTTTCATTTTATTTGTTTCGTTTAATTAATTCTTTCAATATAATTTTAATGATCCCTTCCTTTGTCTTGCTTTTCGTTTGCTTACTTTGTCATTTTCTTATCTTTATGATGATGATGATGATGATGATGATGATGATGATTCATTGCTTCTCTTCTTCTTTCCTTTTTCGCATTCACTTGACTTTTCTCCTCCACCTCCTCCTCCGTCTTCACCTCCTTCCTTCCACTTGCTCTTCCTCCCTGCCTTCCTTTTTTCGTTCAGTTTTTTCGCCTCACCTCTTTTTCCTCTACATTTTCCCGCTATCACCTCCTCTCAGGCCCCCTTCTATTTATGCCTTCCTCCTCTTGGTTCCCTTCTCCCTCTTTCCCATTCTTCTTCGAATCATCATTATCTTTTTCATCGTCGTCTTCCACCATCAGCATCATTATCTCCATCTTCTCTTCGTTTATTTCTTCACTTTCTTTCATCATTTTCATGTTGCCTTGTCCTCCTAGTTTCTTGTCCTTTCCATTTTTTCTCCTTTACCTTCTCCTATTTCCCTTATCTTCCTTTTTTTGTTTACTGTCTCTTACCCTCTCACCAGATTCCCATTTCTTCCACATCCTGGTTCTCTTCTTTACCTTTAGCCCTCCCTCTCTTCATTTTCCTTGCCATTTCTTTAATCTCCTCCGACTCTCCTTCTCTTCGCCTCTGCCTCTCCTTCCTTATATTTCTTTCTTTTCCGTCTTTATATTTTCCTTCTTTTTTTGCTTCCAAGTTCCTTATTATCCTTCTTCTCCTCTTCTTGCAACTTCCTCTGTTCCTGTTTTTGCCCTTCATTCTCCCTTTATTCCCTCTTTCACGCCACATCCCATATTACCTTTTCTTCTTCCCTTTACTCTTTCTTCCTCCCCTCTTCTTCCCCTCTTAAATTTCCCTCACTCATTCTATTCTTGACCTTCTTACTGTTTTGCTCCCCTCCCTCTTTTTTCTCCTGTCTTTTCGATTTCCTCTTTTTTTCCTTCCCTCAAGTTTCCCAATCTTACTCCTTCTTCAAGATTAAGTATTCTCTCTCTCTCTCTCTCTCTCTCTCTCTCTCTCTCTCTCAATTGCTTTCATTCTCCCATTCTTACTGTTTTAGTACATTTTGTCACTCCTCCTTCCTTTCCCCTTTTTCCATCCCAAACTTCACCTCTCCAGCATCGTCTCTAAGCTTAAGTTTGCCATCGTTCTCCCTCTTCACTGTTTCCATCCTCCCACTCCCACTGTTCTTCCTTCTTTCCTCCTGTCTCCTTACTTTCCTCCCTCTTTTTGCCTCCCATAAACTTCTCCTCCTTCAAAATTAAGTATTCTGTGCCCCTCCCTCCTCACTGTTTTCACGGCCATCCATCACGTGACAAGAACTTACATCACAACACAGGAGTGCCATAATTCCTTCCCAGCCTCGGAATTAATATCTCTGGGCCTTTACCATAATAGTATTTTTATTCCGTGCATATGTCTTCTCTCTCTCTCCCTCTCTCTCTCTCTCTCTCTCTCTCTCTCTCTCTCTCTCTCTCTCTCTCTCTCTCTCACTCTCTCCCCTTCTGACTGAGCCAAAAATTTTAATATCGCGATCTATCCCCTGCTATCACTCTCGCGGTGAGTTATTTTCAACCCTCCAGAGGATTTTGCGATATGAGGCGCTGAGGGAAGTGATTCGTGGACTATTTTCTGCTATTTTATTTCTATATCCCCAGTCATTTTCTTGGGACTCTTGTTTTCTCTTTGTGTGTGTGTGTGTGTGTGTGTGTGTGTGTGTGTGTGTGTGTGTGTGTGTGTGTGTGTGTGTGTGTGTGTGTGTGTGTGTGTGTGTGTGTGTGTGTGTGTGTGTGTGTGTGTGTGTGTGTGTGTGTGTGTGTGTGTGTGTGTGTGTGTGTGTGTAATAACATCGCAGTATTCAAGACGCAGTGCAGCATGACAACTCGATTTCACCACAAACCAGGCTGCGAACACAGGAGGCGATGATTCCGCTGCTTTCCCCTCCACATTCCCTTTCAGACCACCTCCTACCCCCATCCCTCCACCAAGGCGGTAAATAAAGGTGGGGAACTGTGAACGCTTCAGCAACGGTAGTCATTTCGCTCAGTGTTTCCACCTTTTCCATGGTCTCTCTTTCGTTCCCCTCCGTCAGCGCTTTTTCCTACCCCGATTTTCAGCCAGCAACAGCCAAGGTCATCGCCCCTTACTACTGTGACATCGAAACCGCAGCACTTACCATTCCCGCCCCACTGGTGTAGGTGGCAAGTAGAGCATTTGCCTACGAATACACTTTGCTTAATTCCAAACACACCGGGCTTTCCCTGATACGCGGTGACACTATCTGACTTTCTGGCCACGGGTTCTGCCTGGTAGGTACTTAACATTTTTTTTTTTTTAAGTAGGTTTCCCATTACAAGGAGGCGAAAGTTGAAGTTCGTATAGAGCTTCATTAGTGTATGTTAATTCTCTCAGCCACCAACACCAATTTCACTTTCAGTTATTTTTCTTTAATGAGGATTTTGAAGCCACCATATATTAGCACATGTCAACAACTACCATTACCAGTCACTCTCACCACCAGTCACTAGCAACCACAAACTACCATCACCAGTCAGTAGGTACCTCCACCACCAGTCACTGCCTACCACCACTTCCTGCTGCTCCCAACCATTTCCATTTCCCTCTACCAGTGACTATCTCCATCAACATCGCAATCGTTTCCCCTCGTATCCCCAAAATCCTTCCTTCAGATTCCTTGCAAACTTCCTTCTACTTCTCTTCCTCTTCCCTCTCCTCCACCTTGTTCTCTTTCTTCGCCTTTTCATTCTCCTCCTCCTCCTCCTCCTCCTCATCATCATCATCATCATCATCATCATCATCATCATCATCATCATCATCACCATTATATTACAGTATTATTATTACTATTATTACCCTCCTCCTCCTCGTCCTCCTCTTGCTGGTCCTCCTCCTCCTCCTCCTGCTCGTCGTCGTCCTCCTCCTCCTTGTTCTCTTCCTCCTCCTCCTCCAGTCGCACTCCCAAACCCCACAATCCAAACAATTTAACTCCTTCACTTCCATTATCCTCTACAAACCCACTCCCCTATCCTCGAACGCATTTCTTATCCAAGATCTCTAATTAGCTCCTCCCCGTCATGCCTTACCCCTCCCCCTCTTCCCCTACCACCACCCCTTTCCACTGACCTCCTTCACCCACTTTTTCCTCAATCAGTGCTTTCAAACCCAATCACATTTGTCCATTTACTTTCCTGATCTCCCAATCCTCCGAACCACATCCTTTATCTGTGTTCTCAGGCCGAAGCAATTTTGTTCATTTGTCCTTCCACGCTCCATCTTTTACCATTATCCATGCCATGCCATCGCGCACAACCCTTCCCAAACTACCCTCCCCCCGTCAGCATCACTTCTTTCTTCATCCCTCCCACCTTCCTCCCCTCCTAACATCTTCCCCCCCATCATTTCTTGCCTTACCCCATTCATCTTCCCTCCCCAACTCCTTCCCTCCATCACTTTTTTCTTTACCCCCTACCCTCTTCCTTCTCCTTATCTATGCTACAGAACTCAAAGACATCTCTGTGTCTCCTCTCGCCTCTAATCTTCTCGGATCCTCTCCACCTATCCCCGTCTTCCCTTATCCTAAATATTTACCTTTATCCATCCCACACATCTCTCTTATATTACACAACAATATATTTCCCTTTATACATACTCCACGCATCCCGCTTCTGTTATCCCCTTTGTCACCTCTTACTTCATACCCCCTCCCTTATCATAACCACTCCCTACACCTCTCTTACCTTACTCTAGAATATATCTCTCCCTTGACACATCCTCTACACATCCCTCTCTGATACATCTCCTCTTTCCCTTTTCATATCTCACACACTCCTCTTCCTTTCCTTATCATTACTATCACCTCCCAGCACATCTGTCCATCTACCATCTCACGTCCACTATCCATGTAGCTCCATATTCTCCCCCATTCACTCCTTCCCTAGCAATCTCCCCTTCTCCCATCGCCCCTTTTTCTATTCTCCCCCACCTTCCTCATTCCCTCATTCATCCTTTTTCTCCATTATTAAGCTGCAGCGCATCTATCCTTCCATCCTTTCACGTCCACTACCCTTGTCTTTGAATACTCCACCCCCAAAAATGTACTCCTCCCTAACAAATTCCTCTTCTCACATCCCCCATCTTCTCTTCCCCCTCCTCCAACTTCCCGCACCCCCTTATTCTTCCTCTTTCTATGCGTTAAACTTGAGCACATTTCTCCATCCGTCCTCCCACGCTCAATTTCAAGAAGGCAGCGGGGTCTTGGGAAGTCTAAAGTGGCTACCATCAGAAATCCTTGGTCGATTTACCTGTCGCGATGATAAAGGTGGGCTGGGAGGGAGGGAGAGGGAAGGGGTAGGCAGGGAAGAAGGAAGAAAAGAGCGAGGGGTGGTTAAGATTGTGTGTGTGTGTGTGTGTGTGTGTGTGTGTGTGTGTGTGTGTGTGTGTGTGTGTGTGTGTGTGTGTGTGAGACAGAGAGAGAGAGAAAAAAAATTAGTGTGGGTGGTGGTGGAGGAGGAAAAAGGCCAAAAAGGCCAAAGGCCAGCCAAGGTCTTGGCAAGAAGGGGAGATCGGAGGAAATGAAGTAGGGACAAAAAAATGGTGTGGAAGGTAAGAGGGCGTGAGGAAAAAGAAGTGTAACCTATCGTGTCTCTCATACTAAGTGGTCGTGGGCGGGGCTGTGAAAAGGGACTTGAACGATGGAAAATGAGCTTAGAATTTATCATCACAAACACCACCATCACAACCACCACCACCAGGACTAGCATCATTGTGTGTGTGTGTGTGTGTGTGTGTAAAAATACGCATACCCCTGCCAATACTGGTGCAGTGTGTTGTCTTCCATATCTCTCTTCATCTCTTCCATTCCCGCTAGAGCCTCGGCCTCACCCACACCTTCTCTCTCCCTTCCCACGTCCTTTCTCACAAATCCTCGCAATCCCTCCTCTTCCTCCAACGCTGTTTCCTCCAATTCTCCTCAAATCTTGTTTTTCCTCCCACGTTCTTTCTTAAAAATTGCCATAATCCTTCTTCCTCCTCCCTACTCCCATAACTTCTCTTAAAGTTAATCATAAATCTCCTTTCCTCCCACAGTGCTTCTCAAGATTCACAACTATTTTCCTTTTCTCCTCTCCACGCCCATTTCCACTGCTCCCTTAACCAGTTCAGTATGATGACGTCTTTATTCTTTTATTCTTGCAGCCTTCAGGGGATTTTTTAGATCTTTGTAAATGGGGAGGCTTTATATATTGTTCACAAACCCCGTAACTGCTGAGAGTCCTTCAGGTTCAAGAAAATTGTTTGAAGATTGCAAGAACACAGTCTAAAAGAAGTCATCGTAAAGCAAGATTTAAAGCCTTATTCTTTTACACCACTCCCAAACTTTCTTTTTTCACTGGCTATGAACAATATCACAATTCTGTTACAACTTTCTCTTACCGTTCTAGACAAAGTTTTCATTCCCAAACACGTTCCTCTTCCATGATTTCTCACAATCATCACCCTTACATTCCACTTTCACGTCGCCATCATTACCACTGCCACCACCACGACCATCATCATCATAATCATCATCATCATCATCACCCTATTCCCACTACACTGAATGGGGTAGGTATGATCAAGAACCTGGCTAAAAATAATAATGGACAACACAACAGCAGCAGACCCATTATCAGAGTGGCCAGGGCAAATGAGCTACCCCTCTCGTGTCGACGCTCATTATATTCTCCTTTTCTATCTGCTTCCCCATCTTCCCTTTCACAATCCTTTATAACCTTCCCTTTCTTCCTCCAGACTCATCAATCCCACACACAGTTATGCCTGTCACACTCCACTTACACTCGAGCATTCCCTTGACCACTTCGCTGCTTTATCCACATTTATGTATTGTAGCTGGGTTAATACTAAACGATTTTGTTCTTAAACTTAATATTTTCTTCTGGTCATCACGAGACGATTTTATCCAGCTGAGTAATAAGTGAGTATTCAGAGTTAAGTACTGTCATGATTTACTCTTTTTCAAGGTTTTAGCTGCAGTTTGTTATTCCGCTACGGCTAACGATGGACATTAATCTTCGGATGAGAGAAATCCTTGGAGTAAGAGTTGTAAAACTATATCATTCACCTTTCCACTTCTACGGCAAAGTTTTGATATTAATTCAAACAAGCAGGTGACGCTATGTACCTGAGTGAAGTTCCAGCAATTAGAGGATTATGTACTTCCTCTATTAACCCTTCCATCGCTATGGGTCAGGCAGGTACTTCACTGAGGCCAACAACGGACGAATTTATTTTCCTGACATGCAATTTTTCCAGTCACAGAGATCATGTTACTTCTGTTCCTTCACTTCTGCTGTACATACTTTATCAAACTGAGAGATTCCCCAGCAGATGATTTAAAGTCCTTTCTCCCTCTCTCTGAAATTTTTCAAACTTAAATTCTGGCCATTCTTCTTAAGTGGCCAGCAAGTTCCAGGTTCTCTCCTCCCCATTCTCACTCCCCTTTCCTTCACTGCCGTTCCTCCCCTCCCTATTCTCCCAACCTCAGCCTCTTTATGTATCCCTTCCCCACCCAAATCCTCAGTCTCTCTACCATTCCCTCCACATCTTTTCCTCTTACTGGCACTGTTTCACCCTCCCTCCCCTGCCTTCCTCTCCATTCTTCCCCTTCCTCCCTATTAACACGCTCCTTCCATTTCGCTATCCATTTGCCTCGACCTCCCACTCCCTCTTCCAAATCTCCTTCAGCATTATCCCTACCTTCCTCTGGCTCCCTAATTACCTCCATTCATGTTCTTACCTGTTTGACTCCCACCCTTCAGTCTTTCAGTACCTCAAATCCCCAATCTTTACTCTATTCCCCACCCCAATCCTCCTATTACCATGCGAGTACTCCAGTCCCCACCCCAGTCCCTCCCCAATCCCCAAATCTCCCACTCACCCAATCTTAAATCTCTCACTCCCCTTCCAATCCCCCAATCCCGCCACAACATCACTACAACAACTCCCGCCTCCAAGAACTCATTAAGAAGCTCCACGGTTTCCCATTTTGCCCTGATAACTAACTGGGCTTAAGACTCGCCTGATCCTACCGTGCCTGAAACAAAGATACCCCCCTGCCTGTCCCTGTCCCTGCCCCTCACCCCTGCCTCCTTCACCCCTCACCCCTTCCCCTGCTCCCCAATCTGTTCCTCTTCCCCCTGTCCCACAAACTTGCCCTTTATCCCTTCCCCCATCCCTGCCACTCAACCTTTGCTCTCAAGTCCCTCCCTCTCCCCTCCTTCCCCCATCCCAGTACCACACCCCTGCTCCCCACCCCAGCCCCATCCTTTCCCCCACCACCCTTCTCAATCCCTTACCTATCCCAATCTACCTCCAATACGTTCCTTTGCCCTCAACTATTCCCAATCTGCTCCTTTTCGTGGGTCTTCTTTTATCTTCTTTTCATCTCAATTCTTCTCATTCTCTTTTCGTTTTACTTTCGCTCCTCAATCCTATTACTTGGTCTTTCATCTTTCTCTCTTTCTCATCCTCTTATTCCGATTACTCTTTTCTCGTCACTCCAATTCTTCTTTTTTTTTTTTTTTTCTGTTCCGACGTCGTCCCTCCTCTTTTAATCGTTTTTCCTTCCCAGTGCACTCCACTCCCCTTTCTCTTCTCTTCTCATCCTCACCTTTCTCTCTTCCTTACCTTCCCTCTCTTCTCACCTCCTCTCCCTACAACCCTCTCCCCTCCTGTCTCCTCCCTGCATCACCCTCCCTATTTCTGTTTTCCCCCTCCTTCTCCTCCTCCTCCTCTGCATCTCTACTCCCTCCTCCTCTTCCACTCCCTTCTTCTCCTCGCACCGTTCCCTCCCCTTCGTCCTACTAGAAGAATACTCCATTTACCATGTCCATCACGAGCCTCTCCCTCCCCCATTCACTCTCTCCCCCTCCCTCCCTCTCTCACTCCATCCCCCTCCTTTCCTTCTCCCCCAATCCCTCCCCAACCCCTCTCTTGATCCCACGCCTTCCACTTGTACGACTCAACCTATAATTATTCCATTTTCCTCCACTTGCACTTACCTACTCCTTTTTCTTCCACCTCCCCTCCACCTTACCCCTCCAGACTTACCTCTACTACCCCTCCATTTGTACAACTCCACCTTTCACTCCTCCATTATTCACCACCTCTGTAAACCCACCTTTCTATGTTACATCTTTCCCCCTCATCTTTCTTTCCTTCACTTCAATGATTCCACAGCTCATCCCTCCACCTCCCTCTATTTTCATGAGTCCATCCTTTCCCCCCCCCCCA
Source organism: Coenobita brevimanus (assembly GCF_032717465.1). Taxonomy (NCBI): domain Eukaryota; kingdom Metazoa; phylum Arthropoda; class Malacostraca; order Decapoda; family Coenobitidae; genus Coenobita; species Coenobita brevimanus. Next base: position 31,383,286 of record NC_137042.1, read on the forward strand.
TTACCTTCCACCTCTCTCCCCATTTTTGTTTTCCCCTTCTCGTCCTACCATTTCCATCCCCCATACCTTACACCTCCCATCCCCCCTTTCCTCCATCCCCTCTTCCCCACCATTTCCACGAATCCACCACTCTTGCCTCCGTCGGCCTTCACTTCCACGACTTCCCTCATTCTGGGTTTATAATTGACAGAGCGACGACGATACGAGAGAGTGACTGAGTGAGTGAGCGAGGGTGATTTTGTGAGAGTGAATGATTGGCTGTGTGAGAATTAGTGGGGCTAACTCTGTGACGGGGCGAGTGTGAGTAATCCTGTAAGTGACTGTAACAGAGAGTGACTGTGTGACTGAAAGTAGCTGACTGATTGTGTGAATGAGTAACTGAGTAACCATCGCGACTGAGAGTGACTGAGTACAAGAAAGTGACTGTGTGCGTGAGGGTAATCTTGTGGCTGCGAGTGACTGACTGATTGTTTGACTGACAATGACTGAGTTAACAGAGAGTAACTGAGAGAGAATGAGTGAGAGAATAAGAGTGATTAACTGACTGACTGTGTAACTGAGAAAGCGACTGAAGAGAAACTTGTTCATAATGAAAAATGATTTGGTAGCTGAAAGAGTGCCAGAGTGAAAGACAGAGTGATAAGAATGCGAAGAGAGTAGGAGTGAGGGAAAGAAAGAGAGTGCGTGGGGAGAGAATGTGAGTGACGGAAACGGAGAGAGTGAATGAATGGAAGGAGAATATAAGAGACAGTGAGGAGGTGAATAAGTGTGAGGAGAATAAAGGGAGAAATGAACAAGCAAGCGGAATGAGCATAAGTGACAAAGTAAGCAACTGAGCGAGAAGAGAATAAAAGTGGGCAACTGACTGAGTGGGAAGAGAATAAGAGGTATAGTGAGCAAATGAGAACGTGGGGAGAAAATAAGAGAGAGGGAATGCTAGATAATGGTGAGCGGCAGGAGAATAAAAGAGAGAGTGAGCGAGGCGGTGAGTGAGTGGGAGGGGAGTGACCAGCCACTCTCTCTCTCTACCTGTAACTCTAAATACAGACCCACTTCGGCCTGGCTGTCTGACTCCCACGCCTCCATCCGTAGAGTCTAGTTCGAAAATGGAAAATACGTGATGCCCTCTGACTGTTCGTGGATCTCTTGGCCCTAAAGAAGTCCAATTGGGTTTGCCTGAACACATTCTAATCCGTTTAGTTTCATCTGACAAAGATCCCTAACCTCTTTCAGTTCAGTTGATGGCCAAGTGTAGGCAGATAGGAGGACCGACTTGACCAGTAACCAAGGAGACTCATACCTATCTAATAACTAAGGCTTATAGAATTCAAACTGCGTGAATGGTATAGTCAAGCCTCCTATGTCACCTGTCTTTTCGATATTTCAGTTAAGCACAATAAGGTCCTTTCTCCCTCCTTGTGATAATTTTAGCACGCATTCTCCTCCCCTCTTCCGATAGCACTGGTAGGCAGAATGGGCTCCTCTTCCCCCCTCCCCCCTTCCGATAATTTGATGGGCTTTTTTGTCATGGTAGAAAATGCTGCGGACCACAAGAGTAATCAATCTCGCCGGTGGCTGGCTGGAGAAGAATTTGCTAGAGTGATGCGAGAATGGCGTGGGCTCTCAGTCCTCTGAATGTATACAGTGAGTTGTGATTGGATCGGTGTGTTTTGCGTCTCTCTCTCTCTCTCTCTCTCTCTCTCCCTCTCTCTCTCCTGTCTATTTCTGTCTCTCTGTCATCCAACTCCCAGACAATTGAGTGGCTTTGGCTGTGCGTCTAGTTTTTATTTATTTTTTTCTCACGTGTCTGTACCTTTTATCAAACTCTTCTGGACCACAGCATGACTGTGTGACTGAAATTGTTATTCTTCTGTCTGTGCGGCACCACGCTCCTGGACACTAAGATAGGATGTGGTTCGGTTTGTTTCTTCCCTGTCTGTATGACTGTCATCAATCTCCTCTTCATTAATGGGAGGCTCTTTATTGAGTTTGCCTGCACAACGTCGCTTCTCTGTCTCTCTATCGCCAAACTCAATCTCTAGTCTATTGGTTGGCTCTGTGACCGGGTCTCTTTGTTCGCTCTGGTGCTGGAAGAGTTTAGATCTTCAGTGAGTACTGTGCATAGTGTTTATAGTTATCTGACTGCATTATAAAGCACCTACAACATGGGAGGATGCAGGAAAGTCAGAATGAGTCTCCTAGATTAGCTCTGAATTGCTGTTTTTTATTATTACAGCAAAGCAAGCTAATTTACTTTGCATACCTACGTTAGACTGTATACTAGACGTGAGGACGCACTGATACAAATCCTCTCAGTGTGTTCAGTTCCAGTGCAGAACCCATTAATTGTTAAAAGTAGAAATGGTTTGACTGAGAGTTTTACGTGTGAACCGCTGTGTGAATGCCTTTTCCGAGGAGCACACAGTACTACGAATGTCCAAATGAAATGTACAGAGACAGATTACAAGATGAAATTGTAACTTATGGTCTCCTACAAGTCAAAAGGGTGGAGGGGACAGCGGAAGGAGCAGACGGTGATGAAGTGAATTCCAGAAGAAGGAACAGGTGTTGGGAATTATCCAACATATATGGGAAGTATTTCCGAGGGTAGTGAACACACATAAACAGACAATAAACAGAGACAAGGAAGAACCCCTTTACTGCTACGGAAATCAGCTTTAAATGAACGCTTGACTAATAATAATAAAAGATGAACGAAAGATAGGATAAAAACAGATATGAAGTCAGGACAACACGAACTTGGTCCAAATCCTGTATACTATAACTAGCTAAATACACACACACACACACACACACACACACACACACACACACACACACACACACACACACAAACAAACACGCTTGGTTCCAGGGAGTAATATAAACTGTCTCGCAAGTATGCTCATAATACCTCAACTCTCACCCCAAATGCCTGTGTAGAGTGACAGAGGTGAGGGTGAGGCTTGTGTTGGACTTCTCATGTTTCACCTTGATGATAATTAATCCCTATAACTCAGGGACGCGTTTTATTATTATTATTATTATTATTATTATTATTATTATTATTATCATCATTTTCTTCTGACCCGATCAAGTGATAGTAACAGTGACAGTAACAACACACTCCGGCTCCTATGACTACAATTAGTTCAGTAAAATCATTTATCGTTAGCTGGAACAGAAGAGAAAAATTGTCCCACACATAAGAGTGTTAATTGGACATCCTCTATACCTTTAACATTCTACCTTCCCTCTCATTTCACCATTCACCTGTTGTATTAGATCATAGAGGGTCTCTCTCTCTCTCTCTCTCTCTCTCTCTCTCTCTCTCTCTCTCTCTCTCTCTCTCTCTCTTCTCTCCAGTCAACCCTCAAGTAAGAGAGGAACGCTGCGATCCTCCCTTCCCCTCTCCCTCTCACTCTCTCAACACCACTCCAGCCTGCCATCCACAAACAGATAATGATCCTTTAGCTCAGAACTAACCATCTTCCCCAACAGCTTCCAGGCAGAGCATCATAACCATCAGGATAATCCACGGCCACTCCCCAAACGGCATACTAAACCAGGTAAAAAATATCCCCCCTAAAACGATTATGAAGAATTGTAATGGGGGAGGGATTGTGTGTGTGTGTGTGTGTGTGTGTGTGTGTGTGTGTGTGTGTGTGTGTGTGTGTGTGTGTGTGTGTGTGTGTGTGTGCTGCTTGTGAACGTCAGTGGATTGGTGGACATGTTATAATTATAGTAGTTGCACAATCGTCTGCTTTATTCGGATCTTTTAACATTCCTTTTCTTCACCGTTCACTCTATGTATGAAAATTTACAAGATATTACTATTTATTTCTTAGATACGATGGTTGTAAACATGAGCAGTAAAATGAAGATAATTTCTGATGTCAGCCGCAAGGAGAGTTTAATACAAGACAAAACGCAAAGTCAAGGGCAAGAAAGTGTATTCAGGCAGGATGAAATTGTAAAGGCAGCAGCAAAATCGAGAAAGAGAAATTGAAACTCCGTGGCATGCAAGGTTACAGATATGAAGGTCAGGTCACTCTCATGCAAGGACATTAAAGTACACGTCACGGATGAATTGAGTAACAGGGAAATAATCTGACACTGAAAGGCATTTGCAAGAACACTGAGATGCCACAGAGAGGCGCCTTCGTGTGGTGGCACTCGTACAACTGGTCGGCTCCACTGCTTGGTTTTACATACGCCCTTCACTTCCCTCCCTATCCTACGACAGGAGGACGGTGCACTGCATACGAATTGTAACCAGCCTGCAGTTCTACAGGTTTAAACTCAAATGAACCTGGGATAGCTACTACTACTACTACTACTACTACTGTTACTGCTACTACTATCAATACTACACTCACTTCCCAGAAAGAAAATGAAAAGAAATTACAATTAAGAAAAAGTGACACAAAACCGGTGTCTGGGGAAAATGCATAATTGAGAAGCCATGAGTAGGGGAAAGATGCAGCCGTGTCAATGCATGCAACGGCGGTGTACATGCCAGCCAGAAAGCACACGTGAATGTTGCATGAAGCTTTGGGGTGCAACGGGGAGTGCAAGAGAAGTGTCTTGGCTTGTGTGGGTATAAGAAGAGAGAGAGAGAGAGAGAGAGAGAGAGAGAGAGAGAGAGAGAGAGAGAGAGAGAGAGATGCAAATGCTCTGGAAGGGGAGGGGTGTGGGTGTGGAAGGATACCGTATGCGCAAGCGTGCGTGCGTGCGTGCTTGCGAGTGTGTGTGTGTGTGTGTGTGTGTGTGTGTGTGTGTGTGTGTGTGTGTGTGTGTGTGTGTGTGTGTGTGTCAGACAGACAGACAGACAGACAGACGGACAGGTGGGCAACAGAGAGATGCATATGAGATGAAAGGGGTGGTAGGTGGAACGCATGTGGAGCGGATGTGCATGATTTGGTTGTGGAGCAGGTGGAGTGGGCGAGGTCTTGGCGAAAGGTATATGATATCAGTGTGGTGTGGATGTATTGAGGATGATGTGGATGAGTTTAGCTTGGTGTGGATACCGTGTGGTGGTGTGGGTGGTGTAGCTGATGTGGATTTAGTGTGGGTGATGTGAATGTGCTGTGGACTTGGTGTGGGTGATGTGGATATGGTGTGGATGTACTGTGAGTGGTGTGGATGTATTGTGAGAGGTGTGTATGTACTGTGAGTGGTGTGGATGTATTGTGAGAGGTGTGTATGTACTGTGAGTGGTGTGGATGTATTGTGAGAGGTGTGGATGTATTGTGAGTACATAATATGAGAATGGAGGTATAAATGACCATTAACTGTGTCGTGAGGAGTATGGATACGTTCACACAGACACGTTCATCCACACTTTGTTCGTTTTACTAAAGGCCATATTCTAACTGACATACAGGGGTTCGCAGCACGTATTCCCTCATAACAACATGTGAACCAGTTAGAAACCAGGGCGACGAAAGAAGTGTGCTTGAGACAGAAACCAATAAGTCAGACTCAGCGTGGACGAGACACAGACGAGTGCGTTTCAAAAAGTGTGTCTGAGCTGTGGGGTTGGTGGCTGCAATAAAGGAACACTGTGACCACGGTGTGAGCGACAGAAACAAGTAAGTTAAACAAAGTGCGGACGAGACATGAAAGAGTGTGCCCAACTGTGTGGATGATTGTGGGGTTGGTGGCTGCATTAAAGGAACACCGTGACTGTGGTGTGAGGGATAGACACAAGTTATACAAAGAATGGACGAGACATACACGAGTGCGTTGTATAAAGTGTGGATGAAACATAAAAAAGTGCGTTATACAAAGTGTGGATGAATGTGGGGTTAGTGGATGCATTATAGGGGCGCTGCGGTTGTGGAGTGAGTTTAGGTTAAAGCGTTATGAGCTGTGTCGGTAAGTGGATCAGGACTCGGGGTGTGATGTGCTGCACTGTGATGGGAAACAGCGATGGTCGGGATGAAACCTGTTCGGCTCAACGATAAACCAGAACTTTCTACATTACGCCACAGAACTGATTACCAATGTACTGCAGTTTAGCCGTGAGGAAGGGAGAATACGTGTTACTGTGTGTGTGTGTGTGTGTGTGTGTGTGTGTGTGTGTGTGTGTGTGTGTGTGTGTGTGTGTGTGTGTGTGTGTGTGTGTTCTGGCTGTTATGGATATATCTGGGTATCGCACTCCTATCTTCTTGTGTCTCTTTCGTAATTGTCCAGATTATCCCTTTCGTTGTTGTGGTCGCACCTCGGTAAGCTTAAACTATTTCAATCATCTATACGCACCAAAACATACCAAAATTATCTCGGTTTTGGAACACAGAAAATGAAAGAGAGACAAGGTGAAATATTGTTGGAACTTTTGTCCTCCATGAACAAAGGTAAAATTAATCAAAACCAGATGACTACCTCCAGATAAAAAAAAAAAAAAAAAGGTTCTGGCAGTAAAATGGGGTATGGTGATTAATGGTAGTGTCAGCGCACGAGAATTCCTTCCGTAATAAAGCAGTCTTGAATTACGACAACATATCAGTTTATTATGTTTTTGACGTCCACCTGTCACCCAACTTGAGTCATTACTGTCCCCGTCAACACGAACTTTGCACGAATAATGGAGGGAATATTATTAACAATTCTTAGCTCCACTAATGATATACAGCTTTCCAAAAACAGTATAATCTGCCTGTTTATTTTATCTGTTTACTTATTTATTTATCTATCTTTTTGACTTGGCATCCTTGTGTTCAGGTCCCATTGACACATTCATTCCAACCATGCAAAATGGGACAGACTCTGTTCTTCCATTTTTCTGGCCTTGCAACGAAAACAAAATAGACATTATATTTTTGTTTTATTCTTTGGGTCGCGATGTCTTTGTATTCAACTTCAATTTCCATTTCTGTCTGACAAAAGGAAATGATTATATGCTTTTAGTTTTTTCTTCTAGTTTTGCAACGAAAACAATACAGAAGTTACATGGAATCGATTTTTTTTTTTTTTTTTGGGGGGGGACCTCCATGTAGTCCACTTGAACTTCCATTTCTGCATTCGCTGTAGCCAAATTGGGGATGATTGAATTTTTGAATTTTTCTGATCCTTTATCAGAAACAGGGAAAGAATCACATGGATTTGGCAAACTATTTCCCTCCTTCCCCCTCCTTCTTGTGGGGTTGTCTCTCTTGAACTTCAAGTTATTGTTTTGTATTCACTCTAATCATGCAAAAGAAGGGAGAGTTTATTATACATTGTGGGTCATTATGAACAGATTCTATAAAATTTCCTATGATGCTATATTTCAGGGACTCGGTATCCCTGTAATGAATGTTCTTCTATACATTCACAGAAGCCAGACAAATGGGAGAACATTGTATTTTTGTATTTCACTGTTCCTGCTCTGAAAGCAGAGTTACATGAAAACGACTTGATAGGTCTTTTAATTGGGAAGCTGTGCGGAAACCAATTAATAGGTATCTCTCGTTACATTTTGCTGAGTTTAACGTTACAGTATTTCAAAATCAACTTCCATTCCTTCCAGGCAAATGATAGGATACTGCATTTTTTTATTATTATTTTTAGTTCGGGATCAGACGCAATTCTCACGAAGGCACATGAAATTTTGCAAAGTAGTAGACATTCGCCCGGACTTGAGTTTACAGAGGGTGTTGTCCCCTGGGGTTCGCCTCTCCGCCTCCCCTATGAATAATTATTTTTTTCTCCTTACAATTTTGCACGGTTCGGTGCGCTTGTAGAAGAAATCTTATGTCTTGTTTACATTTTGTCTTGCAATCAATCTTTACATCTATTTCTGAATCCACCCTAGCCAGGGAAAAGGATGGGAGATTGCAGTTTTGTACTTTTTCTGGTCGAGCATCGAAAACAATTTCCCCCACCACTACCAGTCCCAACCTTGCAGTCAATCTTTTCCCTTTGCCTGCCTCTCTATTGACTTCCACTCTTGCCTCCCTCTGCCTACCCCGCGGCCGTTCCAATACATCTAATGAAGGGAGTCGCTATCAGAACGTACAATCCGAAGTTTCAGGTAATATTAGTTCCTGAGTGTGTGTGTGTGTGTGTGTGTGTGTGTGTGTGTGTGTGTGTGTGTGTGTGTGTGTGTGTGTGTGTGTGTGTGCGCGCGCGCGCGCCTTTGTCCTGTCCGGTACGATTTTATCTCTTGTTTCTTGTACCCTCTGTTTTTCTTTCTCGGTTTTATCCATCAATCAGTGTATATATTTATCTATCTGTCTCCATCTGTCATCATTTTTTCCCCACTCCGATTCTCTCTCTCTCTCTCTCCCCTCCCGTGGCTCATCTGTTCGCCGTATCCCCTCCTCCACATCACTTTCCATCCATCCCATCGCGCGCCCACACTCCCCATATCCATCATTATTCATCAGGCTTCAAGAGGCTTTACTCATTCGTCGGGAAAATCATAAACCTTTAACATGTAAATCCCGAAGAGTTAGCGGGGAAATGTCAGAGTTAATTTTACACCCCAAAGTTAATTTAGACCTCAAAGGAGAAATGCACGCACACTCCTCCACTCGTAACTAAGACCTAAGAAAAGGAAATGAAAATGTGCTAAGTTTCCCCTAAAAATCCACGAAAAATAACAAGAAAGTAAAAGAGAAGGGAAAAATGAGAAGGCGACTTCAAAGCCCATGACAGCAATACAAAAAGAAAAATAAGGAAAGGAAGGGCTAAAAGAAGGCCTCCAAACCCCACGAGATTTGGTGTGGCGGAAAAGAAAAAAAAGAGAGAGACGTACTGGAATCCTCAGAATCCCACGAGAACATGCATTAAAAAAAAGGAAGAAAGAAAAAAGAGAGTGAGAAAGAAAGAAAGAAAGAAGGATGTGGTAAGAACAAGGCAAAGGTCAGGAGAATTTCAGTCCGGCCTTGAGAGCAGTATGAATTGGGTCTCCGGTATCGTGGAGTTACAGTCGCAGAATTACAACTGCGACATAAAGATCTTTCCTCCTCCACTTTACCGCCAACCATACACGCACTCTCTCGCACGCAAAGCACACACACACACACACACACACACACACACACACACACACACACAGGCATACACACATAGATACAAAAATACCTGCATACCGGCACACACACACACACACACACACACACACACACACACACACATACACACACACACACACACACAAGTGGTGGGTTGGTCCGTAAATAACCAGGGTGGTGGTGATTGAAGCCAGTCAATACCCACACCTGCTCCAGACTCCTCCCCAGTTACCCCAGTTTACCTCCCCAGTTATCCCAGATTACCTCCCCAGTTTATCTCCCCAGTAATCTCAAGTTACCTCCCAGTTGCTCTAGTTACCGTTTCCAACTTCCCCAGTTACCTGATTTTTCCTCCCCAGTTACCTCTGTTACCAGACCTACCTCTCCCGATACCCGGCTTTACTCCCATAATTACTCCAGTTACCAGTTCTTATCTCCCCAGTACTCCAGTAACCGTACCTCCTATGTTACCCGGTTTGCCTCCCAGTTCTTCCTTTACCTTCCCAGTTCCCTCCCCTGTTGTATTCTTCGAGGGTGGAGGAGGGATGAGGAGGAGGAATGGAGGGGGAGAGAGGGAGATCTGAGGAAGGTTATGTGGTGTGGTGATGATGTGAAGGTTAGGAGCAAAGAAGGAAGAAAAAAAAGTGTGTGTGTGTGTGTGTGTGTGTGTGTGTGTGTGTGTGTGTGTGTGTGTGTGTGTGTGTGTGTGTGTGTGTGTGTAGCTGAAATGAGATGGAACGGGTGGAGACGGGAAGGAGGACGAAGGGTAAAAGGAAGAGGAAAAAGGGAGGTGAGGGTGGGAGATGAGGGAGATGGAAGAGAGTGAGTGAGGAGGGTAGGAAGAGTAGTTCTGTTCCAGTCTCCTCCCCAATTACCTCCATTCCCTCCCCATTTATCACCCCACTTACTCTAGGCAGTGTGAAGTAAGGGATGTGACGGGGGTGATGAGGGTGAGGTGGGGAGGGAAGTGAGGAGTTAAGGAGAAGAGTGAGTGAGGTGAGGGGGAAGGAGAAGGGTTGAAGGCAGAGTGAAGAAGGGTGGTGTCAGGGAGGGAGTGAATCCTGTGTGAAGAAATGCTGAAGGGGAAAGTGAGGGAGAAGAATGCAGGATGAAAAAGTGCCGGGAAAATGAAGGGAGTAAAAGGGTGGCTGCACTATAAACAAGAGGTGAAGGGGAGAATGCGGAGTAAATGAGAAGACTGAAAAAAACAAAAAATAAAAGGTGAAAAGTGAAAGGCAGAGTACGAAAGGGAAAGGAGGAGAATGCACGGGAGACGTATGGGATGAGAGGGGAGTGATGACCGAATAGGAGTAGAGTGAGAGGAAAAAATAAGGAAGCAGGGTGAGGAGACTTTAGGGGTGTGAAGTGAGGTGTAAGGGGGGTAGGAGACTGGGGGGAGGGGGCTGTGGAGGGGATGTGGAGGGGAACAGGGGACGCAGGGAGGCAGGGTTGGGGTGTAGCAATCACACTTCCCGCCTATTACCCCGCGTTTGCACGAAGTTCGAAAGGTTGAGGTGATTCCCTGACAACGCCACGCCACGCACGCCACCAGGCACCAACGGGGGTTAACCTCTGTGTAAATACTGCCATGTACTGCAGGGTTTTGTACACGCTAATATGTACAACTGAACCCTCTTTTCATGCACTTGTATATAATGATGGCCTATGTACACACTTATCTTTCTTACTCAGATGAAATGCGGGTCTAAATACATGCTAACATGTAGCGTACTTCTCAGCTTCTTTGTACACTCTAGAAATATTGGATGGCTCTGTATATGCTAATATGTACTAAGTAGCCCTCTCTGGACACTCTGGAAATTAGTGTACACATAGATCTGTGCTACTGCTTCTTATAATGTACACAATCCAGTGAAATTTTTATGTTTTTTACGCTGTAAGACGTAATCCTAATTCTTCTATATACACATTAGGATACACTGCTGTCCTATGTACACATTAGGATAAACTGCTACCCTATATGCCGACCAAAAAGTGATTTTTCTTTTAACACATACGTAATACAGTGTTGCCCCTACGTACTAAATGAAATATAGAAACTATGTATCCACTTAGATGAAATGGTATTGTATTTATTACACGCTAGTGTATAACACTCTCTTCTGTACAAACCATCTCTTCCTTCCTTATATTCCCGAAGCACAAAGATAATTCACATTCCCTAGTGTCCACAGTAAATGTAACTTTCTCCCTGCTAATTTACACAGTGAATGTAACACTCTTCTCCTTACGAATACGATGACATAAACGCTTTCACTGCTACGTAAAATAATATATATTCAGGCACTCCCACCTGTCTGACACTACAAATATAAAACATTGCCCTCTACAAACACGATAAAATATAGTACTCCTCTATTATACTTCCCTGATTTAAATGGTCCGTGTAACAATTAAGCGCAATTTAGCACAGGTGAATTTGTAAACCAGTCCATAAGTTTTTCAGCACGATCCATTAGCTATATTATTATTATTTTTTAATTCACACGATGACACTGGAGTGGTTCGAATCAACAAGAGGTGGCGGGAGTTTTAATCTATATCTTTTTTTTTTTTCCTTGCCCTTCACTGCTCTGAATTACATTAACCTAGCCTTGGCCCCTTGCCCCTCTTAACTGGTAATGTGGTACTGTATTTATTTTTTCCCTTAACTTGTAAACACCATGACATAAATATTTAAAAACCAATGCATTAGTTTCGTTTATGTAATTTATTCAAGCGACGAAAGTAGGACGGGTGTTTTAAGCAGATTACTTGGTCACTGAGTTTGTTGTTGTTGTTGCTCTTTTAGAAGTGTTTTAATGTTTAGTGTATGTTGTTTCTGTGGTGTTTAGTAGTGGTTAGTAGTGCTTAATAGTACTTAGTAATGTTTTAATAGTGCTTCTTGTTTTGGTAAATAACTGGGTCACTGGAACTGTTTTTGTCGTCGCCGTGACCCAAACTCAACTGGATGTGACCTCGACAAACCTCGTAAATCCCGACACGTCAGGTGGACTCTCTAGGAGATCTCTGGCTGAGGTAACGTTGAAGGACCGACTGTGTGGTGAGTGAGGGGCATGAGATGAGAATGTGGAGGTGTAAGTGGTTTGTTCGTGGACTGTATTTTGTGTTTATCATGATGGATCGAGTGTTGTAAGAGTGAGGTGCATGAGGTGAGAGCTTCGTGGTGTGAGTAGGGGCAATACAGTGCGGGCAGATAATATGGCCAGACAGTGTTGTTCTATGACGTGGGATGGCTTTACCGTGAGGGCAGTGTGGATTGCTTTTGAGTTGTGTTTTGTGTTGGCCATTTTGTAGTATTGTCTGTGTTGTGAGAGGGAATTGCATGATGTGAGTGTGTTGTGGCATGAGGGGAGACATTACAGTGAGGGCAAATTGGACTGTTTGAGAGCTGTGTTGTTAAGAGTGAGATGAAGTGGTGAGTATGCGTGTGGCGGTGTGAGGGGTATCATTATAGTGAGAGTGGACTGATTTGTGTCGTGAGAGTGAGGTGGACGAGGTGGGTAACTGTGAGGTGGTGTGAGGGATGGTATTGCAGTGGGAGATGAACTGATTGCATGTGGGTTGTGTCTTACGTTAGCTTTGTTGAAGGACTGCCTGTGTTATGGACGTGAGGTGCATGGGGTGAGGGAGTGTGAAGTGGTGTCGGGGTGGCATTAAAGTGATGGCAGAGTGGACTGCTTATGAACTGTGCTTTCTGTTGGTTATGTTGCATTGTTTTCTGAATTGTGAGAGTGAATATGTGAAAAAATCAAGTTTAATGTGATGAAACAAGTGACAGTACAGTAGGGACCGGGTGGTCTTTCCATGAACTGTCCTGTGATAATCAAGTATTTGGGATGAGTGAATATGCTGAGATGAAACTACAGAGTGGACTGTATATAAGTTTCCTTGTGAGATAAAGTGTATGAGGTCAGTAAGTGCTGTAGTATGGGGAAAGACATTATTATGAGACGAGTGGATTGTTTGTAAGTTGTCTTGTGAGAGTGAGATGCACGCGTATTGTTTGTAGCGAGAGGGACAACATTGCAGTGAAGATAGAGTTGATTCTTAATGAGTTGCGTTTTGTGCTGGTGCTGAAATAGTTGGTAAGTTAGGTAATCACTGGACGGGTAATTCTATCGTGTTCACAGATGAGATAATTACGGCAACACTAATGGCAGCAGCCGATGGAACTTTGGTTTGTATGATACCAATCATCCTTCAGTAATGACCTAATATGTCTTACAGAGGGTATTATTATCATTATTATTATTATTATTATTATTATTATTATTATTATTATTACTGTTGTTGTCATTATTACTATTACTGCTACTACTACTACACTCACTGCAGTAATAACTTTAATACTAGTTGGACATTTAATGTTGGCAAATGCAACAACTTCTTCAATACAAAAGGCTTCTTATTTGAGTTACGTTGAAAAGCTGAAGCATACAGGAGGAGTGTGAGGTGAAATGTGCAGGCTAAATCGCTCATGAAGAAGTGTTGCGAAGGATCCCAAAGCCACTATGAGCACGACCTTGCATGCTGGGATTTCTCTGACTCGAACAAAATTGTCTGGTGTTAGCCAAAGTAAATAATATCATCAAGGTGCATCAACCGAGACAAAAGTTACAAAAACTGAGTAACACAACAGAAAAAAAATGATAATAATAACAGCGCGAGCAATAGTAGTAGTAGTAGTAGTAGTAACAATCATGCCAAATTCTCCAATGCTCTATACCCACCCAACAAGACCCTGATAACACTCCCTGATCGACCTTCCACGGCCAAACACTGACAAGAAGCGAAATTCCATTAAGGTAAAGAGCCAAAAAATATGCTTGAGCAAAACTGAAGCCTCACTAACAAGAGCCAGAGCAAAATTCTGATTGTATGACCCCAATTAATATAAAAAGAATGCGTGATTGAGATTCGGTTAATTAAAGCTGTTTGAGGTTTATTAATTTCTCGTGGGTTTGTCATTAGGGTAATTAATCAAAGCAAAAATAAATACAGGGATAATTGCTGGCTGTGTGGTGCATACTAGTTTTTTTTTTTTTTTTACGCAGTAAATGTTTCAGGGAGTATTATTATTATTATTATTATTATTATTATTATTATTATTATTATTGTCGCTGTCGCTGTATTTAGTGTAATAACGTGTGTGTGTGTGTGTGTGTGTGTGTGTGTGTGTGTGTGTGTGTGTGTGTGTGTGTGTGTGTGTGTGTGTGTGTGTGTGTGTGTGTGTGTGTGTGTGTGTGTGTGTGTGTGTGTGTGTGTGTGTGTGTGTGTGTGTGTGTGTGTGTGTGTGTGTGTGTGGCTAGGTTATGGGGACAGACCAAGAGCGTATTATGTAACCCTTCCTCTGATGCGATAACTGATGGACTAATAATAAAGTGACTACTGAAATTTCTGTTGGCATTTCATTCTAGATAATAATGGGTGAGAAAATACTGACTTGGTTATGGGTTTGGGGTGTATGGAATAGGAGAGCAACAGGCAACTCTTTCCCTAGCGCCAAAACTTGTTGACAAACTACATAACTATTGGACTGAGGACTTTAGCTATCCTTGAATTTCATATCACAGTTCAGAGAGGCTTGTGGACTGGAGAAAAAAATATCATAGTTACGTTTGATATATAATAGACAAGGAGAATATTTGACAACTCTCCTTAATCCACTATTTTTTTTTATTAATTAAGTGCTATTGAGATGTGGGGTACATTATCAATTCCCTGTAGACAAAAGATAAAAGGGATTGATTGGTTTGATAAGAGTGTATTACTATGGTCGTGTCTGGCGGATTATAAGACAAAGGAACATTAGTAACTCTCTAAAGCCATAACTTGTGAATTAATTATATAAACACTGAGATGTAAGCTACACTAATAATATCATTATACATATTAATAAAGAGGGGCTGGCGGAGTGGGTCAGAGTTGTAGTATAGTGATATTATTAAAACACAGAAGGGGATTATTATGTATCTCTCTCTCTCTCTCTCTCTCTCTCTCTCTCTCTCGATTAAAAAATAGATATCCTCACATATAAGGCAAAAATTGAAGAGAAAACAAGTAACTAATGGAGTGAACGTTATAACAACCATTAAATTTTTGACAAGTAGGTGAGAGGTGCTGACAAACTAGTGAATTATTTTTTCAAAGGCTTGTGTGTTAAGAAAGCATATTTTCCTTGGGAACTTGGATGATTGTTCTCTTGTGTGTTCCTTATTCCTTTACCTAGACTGCACCTGCCCCATGCTTGATAAAAAATAAAGATGATGATGATGATGATGATTATAATGATGATGATGACAATGACCACAACGACGATGATGACGATGATGATGATGGTAATAAAGACGAAGACCACGACGATAACGATAAAAATAATGATGATATGAACGAACAAAGAGACGATGGAAACTACTTACAATCCACGACTCCTAGAATAAATGAGACAAGTAACGTAACTATCAAATTAGAATAGTCTGCCTGGGATGCTGAGGGGGTAACTTCGGCAGGGTGTGGGTGGTAATTAGGTAAATGTTGGCGAGTTGCAAATGCCTCCAGTCTGCTTCCACGTGCAAAGTTGAGACGAATGTGTGTGTGTGTGTGTGTGTGTGTGTGTGTGTGTGTGTGTGTGTGTGTGTGTGTGTGTGTGTGTGTGTGTGTGTGTGTGTGTGTGTGTGTGTGTGTGTGTTTACATAGGCAGGTAAACGAAGGTGTAGTAATTAGTCTCACGGGCACTGGGTTACGTGTTCCCCAATTAGGTAACCTTTTCTTTAACAATTACTCTGCCATTTACCCACTTAAGTATTTAATTTAACCTAACACGAGAGGATTTCGTTCAACTGTGAGAATTCTTAGCCGCAGAGGGCTTCAAAAACTATCTAGAGTAGCCTTTTCCTTGCTACTGGTAATCCTAGAAATTTATTTAGATTAATACTAGACGATTTTGTTCAGTCGACGTAAATCCTAAAAATCAAATGGGTAACTGGGTACCCTTTTAACTATATTTCTTTTATCTTAATATGGCTCAGAATTTTTTCCTTACGCAGTTTATTTCAGGAATCTCAACGACAGAGACGATACTATGGCTCTGCATCCTTTCCAGTGCACTTCTTCATGACTGGCATCGTATTCTGGTGATAATCTATTGTTAAAGGTCAATTCCCAAGATGGAAAGAGAGCAACGTTAGGTAAAGTTTGTGTAATAAAGAGTGCAGACAATCTCTGCTCTTTGTGTATAAAATTTTCCCCATCTCTTATAACCTTCTCCCTGGCCTTATATCCCTGGGAATAATTTTTTTTACTGTATATTTGCCTCAAGCTTCATGTACTGTGTAGTATTTTCACTAATTCTCTTGTATGTGACTGTGGCTTATTTTGTTTGTTTTTTTCTTTTATTTTTTATCCCACGAGCAACAGAATTTAAAAAGTTGCCGGTACCAATTTAGCAAACTATTTTCAAGCTGCGCCACCCTCTGCAACCCACCACTAACCTCTAGCACGCGTTATTACTGCCATTATTTACTACCTGGCCTATTGATTCCTGCTTCCTTCTTTATGGGTCTCGATGAATGCTAATAATCACTAAGTTATTAATAATCCCACTGGCTTGAGGCTAATCCCCTTCAGTACGGTGACGTCTTTTCAGTCGTGTTTTATCTACCACCAGACGATTTTATTCAGCTTAGGATAACTGACTGATTGATTACGCTACAAAGGTCATGGCCTCAGCGTAACATCATAGGTCAGTGCCCCCGTACAAGAGGAGTAAAGACAAAAGAAAGATACGTAAAAATATCTCTTCTGAACTAAAAAGACTCGATATCGCCTTCGTTAACCCCCTCACGACTAAACAGTTCTCCTAGCCTGCATGGTGCACCTTGAAAACAGCTGGCCTCAATGGTACAAGTAACTTTTCCTAATTTCGTTGTTCGTGGGCTTGCGAAAGTAACCCTAACCCATTCAGTGCCAGGGGTCTCTCTAAAGGTGAGGAAGTCGTTTTGGGTTAGCAAGAAAAATAAATAAATAAATAAATAAGCAGCCATCTTACCTACCGAATACCAGAAGTTTATTCCTAACCCCTCCACTCTGACAAACCAATCCAGTGAATAAGAAAATCGCTTGGTCACAGCATCAGTAAAACATGTCACCATTGTCATCATGAAGTTTTGGTAGTTTCTTGCTGGTCTTTGGGATAAGCTGGGAACAGGAAGGTCAGCTGAAGCATAACATGTGGTGGTCTAGTGATTTATGGCACCGATCGAAGTGGTGGCCTTGTGGGTGCGTGGGTTTGAGGCTCCAAAATGCAATAGCAGGGTTTAGGTCTTAGAATACAACTATGAACATGGGCTGATCATCTAGCTTTGACATCTATTAATACGATGGCATTTTTTTCACCGTTGTTATCACCAAAGAATCTTATTAAGCTAGGGAAAGACTTCGAACTGGAGGAGTTAGATAGTCTTCAATAATCTCTGCAGTAAGAGAAGTTTTTCCTCAGATATTTCAAGGGGTAACAAGAATAACCTACAATGACGTAATCGAACGGAAAGTGTTAATAATTTGAACTACAGAAGCCAACCCTTGGACTCTTACACTCTTACACTTCTTTGGGGGTAATAAGGGACTTACTCTGTAACCAAACGTCCTGAATATTCTTTACCCAAACTCTATAAATTTAGCGATAAATAAAAGTTTGTACCGAGGACTTACGTAGCTACCTTGTGGGACTTCCATGAAAAGTTTAGAAGTACTTGTTCTCATAAGTTATCACATTTTACTCTCATTTACCACCTTTAGCCGGAGGACGTCATTTTTGGCTTATCCTTTCTTCCTTCAGGTGATTTATTAGTGACGAGGAGTTACGTGAAAAATAAAGAAAATAAAACAGACGGTAGTAAAATCTGAAAGTACTTGGGCTCGCCAGTATGGGACTTAACCTTCCTTTTCTCCTTCACCCTGAGGACGCCATTTAAGTCGTCCTATCTTCACACGATTTACTTGCATCCAATAGCTACGCACCTCGCTGAACCTCCAAGAAAAATTTAAAGTAAAATCTGCAGGTACCTTCTTGACCTCATTAGCACTGGGGTAATCGCTTTGACCCCTTCATCTCGAGGGCACTCTGTTTTGTATACTCTTGCTATCTTCAGAGGATTTGATTCAGTTTAGGAGAGACTTTTCGTATTGGAAGGGTTAGTAGTTGGCAATAAATATACTCTGATGGAAGCAACTATAACACACACACACATACACACACACACACACACACACACACACACACACACACACACACACAGAGAGAGAGAGAGAGGGAGGGAGGGAGAGAGATACTACAAAGGGGCTCGGAGTTGCTTGGAAAATGTTCTCTCATTTTTTACCTTGCAGATAAATAGTACTGACCAACCAAGAAATAGTCCTTATCAGTTACTTATACCGTTCACTGCAACTTAAAGGCGCGAAGAAAAGCCCAGCCAGGAGATTTGTCTGTTTTCTTAATTCATATGTACCTCTACCTCCTCCTCTGTAATAAACGAATAAATAAACCAAGATTTTGCTATATAATTTGCTAGGTTGCTTATATCGTCACTTACATCTCAGTAGTTTAGCGATACAAGTAAGATAATGGTTGGCCTCGACGTTGGGCAGCATGTCACTCATAGTTAGTCCAGGGACCGTATTTGTAAACATTTTTAAGCGTAAGTTGAGTATGATTATGTCTGATACCTTATTTCTTTCACGTTCCCCTATACGGTAACTAAACACTGCCTTACCCAACGTGAGTAAATATGACAGTAAAAAATAAAATATACATAGGTACGACCAAGTAGAAGGATAAATGGTAATAATAAACTGCACCAAAGGTCTGTTTATCGAAGAAGAATTACTGTAGACCCTTTATTAATGCTCCCCAGTACCTTGTGGAAGTTACTCAAAGCGCTCCTCCTCGGGATCCTCTCAGAAGTTGCGACGAGTAGAGGAAAACATGTCCTGAGAAGCCGCAAGTCCAGCTAATAACAATGACACGGGAAAAAGGAAAGAGGAAAGAGTTTTTTTTGGTTGCAAAAGAAGAAGGGGAACACCGAGAACATGAGGCGAGGAAAAATGAAAGTTTTAAAAAGTTTCAAAAGAAGTCGCGGAACACCAAGAGTCCAAAAGATCACGCGGAGACTAACTTGCAAAACATCCACAGTTACTTGGAGACGTGTAACACCAGTAATTAATCACGGAACACCTAGAGTTAATGAGGGAGCCACCAACACGGAACACCGAGAAAGTAGCGCTTCTTTTACCTTCACTCGCGCGCACAAGGTAAGAGTGAGTAAGCCTAGAGGGAGCGGCTGAGAGAGGCCCCCTTGCTATGCGGAGTCAAACCCAGCACTGCCCTCACTCGCTCTCTCTCACTACACCTTCCTTGCTCTCAACCACCACACCTCCTCGTCGCGCGGATGGAGAGTGGGGGGGGGGGAGGGGAAAAAGGAGAGAGAGAGAGAGAGAGAGAGAGAGAGAGAGAGAGAGAGAGAGAGTGTGTGTGTGTGTGTGTGTGTGTGTGTGTGTGTGTGTGTGTGTGTGTGTGTGCTGCACCATCTAAATACATGGAGAATAAAGACAAAACACTGACGCCGATAAGACTTGCATAAGCTCAAGGAAATCCTGTAATTGCAGCCAGAAGGAAGGCATTATGTACTCAGGCGAAATTACTTAGCAATCTCTTTACTAATATAATTAATGTGCATCACGCATGGACTCGATATACCAAGAGACTTTTTTCTTTTTATTTTCAAGATGCCGGAACGTCTCTTGGAGCTGCCCAGTCAGTCGGCCTCTACCTAAGGATTTTCGTAAACAAGGTGCTTCACTTCTGCAGTGTTTAGCGATGTCCTAGTGGTCCCATATCTAAGACTTTTGCACTTGCTGGGTCATATAAAAGCCACCAAGACAGTAAGCTAGTAAGCTACCCTTAATCGCACAGGTGTCATAGGTGCCCAGTGGAAACAAAGTGTGGCATTTTTTAAAGGTTAAGTAAGAGGGAACTTAAAAGTGTTGACCCATGAGCTTCACGACCATGAGCGGGTAGGCGACGAACGGCACGCTAAACACCTTCCCCGTAAAGTCACACGTGAACCAACCATACAAGAAGAAGATTCAATTGTTCTTGACGACCGTAATCTTGCCTCAGAACCCTACACCTCGAGGGCGGAGGAGGTAAATGACACTGGCTATTTTACCTCCTTCAAACTAGGAACGTAATTTTTAATCTAATCTTACGGCTAAATTACCACTTTAACTCAGCTTACGGGAGATATCTTAAGGCGGAGAGATAAAATAGAGGTTTAACTTACCCTTCCAGAGAGAGAAAAATATCGTGAGAGGAAAAACCATCGAGACAACAGCAAGAAAAGAAGAACACAGAAAAAATGCTTCACAGGAGTAAAGGCGTTAATTAGTATCAAAGTAACATCACTTTTGGTTTTAATCATTCTTCCCGGCTCTTACAATCGTGCGTGCATTGTCATCATATATAATCTCTGGCTGTGGGAAGCGTAAAAAATAAAACAGATTAATTTTTCCAACAGAGTGAGGTCTTTCTATTAATTTATTTTGATTAATTGACTGTTTGATTTATACTTGTTTACTCTTATTTTATTCAGTTTAGATCTCTCCTTCGGAAGGGGTTATGGAAGGCTGTAAACCTCCTCCAGTCCGAAGTGTTTCTCCTAAGTTGAATATAATCGTGTGTTGCTGTCAAGAATTCAATGAAAAATAAGTCATAATATTGCAGTGGTTTCTTCCTTGACTACGAGAGATGTTCCCCAGGCTGAATATAATCATCTGGCTAATCATCAGCTTTATCAACTTTAGCAAAACCACATCACACCCCACCTTACCACACCACACTACCCTCTCACACCACACCATATCACACCATTCAACACACCATACCAACCTCTCGCACCATATCACACAAAGTCACCTTCTCACACCACACCATGCCACACAAAATCACTCTCCCACACCACACCACACAACACCAAACTATATCACACCACACCACACCATATACCGGCTCACACCACACCACACCACAAAATCACTCTCCCACACCACACCACTACACACCACACCACACCACACACCAAGTACATTAACCGAAGGGCCCTGAAACTCTCGCATCTAGTACTTCTGCACTTGCTTTGAAGTTTGACAGGGGTCCTATTAATAACTCAATAAAATATAAAAATAATAATAAAAATGAACTCCTCAGCCAACATCCATCTACCCTTGTCTTGAAGCTTGGTCGTGTCCTCATTAACTCCTTGCATAATGAGTCTAATCTCGGTTAATTGCCCGATCTTCTATCTAGGAGGCGGAGAGCACTTTAATGTTAATGAGACTCGGCTATTTATTCCCTTACCTTATTACAGCAATTTTAAGTTCATAATCGCTTCATTTTCACCATGTTAGCTCGTGAACATAAAGTGCAGGGCTTTTGTTTATATTAGGTGACTGAGTGAAGTTTAATTTTAATGTGTGTGTGTGTGGGGGGTGACTGTGTGTTTGTGTGTGGGGGGGGTGATTGTGTGTTTGTGTGTGTGAGGGGTGGTTTGTGTGTTTATGTGGAGGGGATGTGTGTGTGTGTGTGTGTGTGTGTGTGTGTGTGTGTGTGTGTGTGTGTGTGTGTGTGTGTGTGTGTGTGTGTGAAAGCAGGTTGTGAGAGCTGATGCATGTACAGATACAAATATCATGTCTAATATTCCACTACATCTGCTTCATTCTTACGGCATGTTCGTC
The DNA here is from genome assembly GCF_032717465.1 of Coenobita brevimanus. Taxonomy (NCBI): domain Eukaryota; kingdom Metazoa; phylum Arthropoda; class Malacostraca; order Decapoda; family Coenobitidae; genus Coenobita; species Coenobita brevimanus. Next base: position 31,405,101 of record NC_137042.1, read on the forward strand.
AATTTCCTCCCTGACGCAATGCACTGTACCTTAATGACAGCCATCTAAGGGCAGAGATACATGCCAAGCCTCTCTCAGATTAGAAAGATCAACCACCAGAGAGCAGTATGAAGCAGAGAGGGTAGAATATTTGGGCAACTCACGTCCCTGGCAGTACAAAGCATCCCTCGTTCCCCCAGATATGTGTGAACCAGGGCAGTTTTAGTCCCTTTAGCAATATACTTTACGACAGCAACGATACCGGGTTGATATTGCTTTTGCGTCATAGTGTGGAACAATGGGACAACGGGGGCCAGATGTGGAAGTGCATTAGTAACAATAGCAGCTGAATGGCGGTCGGCACATCAGCGTGGCAAAGTGATTACAGGCCAACAAAAACTCTAACTTTTTTTTTTTTTAGTTGTGTTGATCGGATTAACAGTGCAAGTTATTATATGGAAATTTGCGATTACACACACACACACACACACACACACACACACACACACACACCTCCACTGGTCTGCTCCATCTCATCCGTCTCTCTTTCTCTCTCTCTCTCTTCCACCTCCCTCCCCTCTCACCTCCCGCTATTTCTCCTCATTTCTCCTCCATTCTGGCCATTTCCCCGCTCATCATATTCCTCCTCCTTTGCCCATCCCGGCATTTTATTTTCTCATTTTTATTCCACTTCCCCTTCAAGCCAATATTCTCAGTCCATCTCAATCTTAGCTGCCATTTTCACTCTATTATTCCATATCTCTTGCTTATTTCTTTCATATTTCTTGCTTATTCTTCCATATTTCTTGTTAATTTCTTCAATATTTGTTGCTTATTTCTTCCGTATTTCTTGCTTATTTCTTCCATGTTTCTGGCTATTTCTTCCCTATTCCTTGCTTATATATTCCATATTCCTTGTTTATTTCTTCTATATTTCTTGCTTATTTCTTCCGTATTTCTTGCTTATTTCTTCCATATTTCTTGCTTATTTCTTCCATATTTTTTGCTTATTTATTCCACATTTCTTGCTTATTTCTTCCATATTTTTTGCTTATTTCTTCCATATTTTTTGCATATTTCTTTCATATTCCTTGCTAACTTGACCTAACCTAACAAGCTCCAGCTGGTAATATCCCCTTTATCTACTTTCCTTGGAAGATGTGTATTATTTCTTATCGTTGTTGTCATCACATGTTTATCAATTAAGAAAGCCCTAGCATACTGAGGGGGATTATAAAGCAATCTTCAGTATCTATTCATTCATCCATTCATTTATTTACTTTTTACATTTGCTATCTGTTTCTTCTCTAAATTCTTGACACTTTCAGGTTCCTATGTTTTATCTCAGCTGAATACTCTCATCTGGAATAGAGTACTAGATTTGTCCCGACCGTGAGAGGGTTAATGTTCCTTCAGTTCAGGCCATTTTTCATTCAGGATTTTTTTACCTTGGGCCAGACACCCTCCTTGTCTAAACATTTTCCTTGTTTCCTCGTAGCTTTTTCTTTGTTGATATATTTCACTCGGATTTAACCCATTTATTCAAGATTTTTTCCTATGATAGACTTCCCCTTTTATTTTTAACCTGATATTTTGTAATCATCATAAAGTTACCAATTAAGTTGTTTTTTTACACTTCTACAAAAAGACTACTATTGTTTCTTAATATTTATTTCTTATATTTTTCCCATGTAAGACTTTCACTTTTATTTTTCAACTTGCCTTTCTTTGATCATAATCAAGTTACCACCTCTCTCTTTTTTACACTTCTATAAGTCTTCTATTTTTTCCCTTTAATCGTCTTTTTTATTATTATTATTATTCCTTTCTCTGCCTCAGGAACTCCACACAAATTCATTCTCTCCAGCCCTTCATTAGTGCTTTCCTGTTTCATCATTATTTTTTTCTTTCTCTCCATCACCACTGTCGTAATGTTGTTGTTCATCACCAGATTTTTATATTCATTTCCTTACTTCAACAACTCCACATATTAACAATTCTTTGTTCTTACAACTCCATACCATTTTTTACAATCCTTTCCCTCCTCTAACAATTCATTCCTGTTCAAATTTTAATCATAATTTCCATCCTAAGGCGAAAATTACATTATTGGTTTGTCAGAATTGTTTTTGGAGTGGATTAAACGCTTGTATCAGGTAACGTTATTATTATTTAATTTCTAAGAGTTTCCAGAAAAATCTATTCGCCTTAGGGAAGGCTTCGTTTATTGGTGAGGTTTATCTGGGCCATGGATAACGCCTGCAAGTTCAGTAAGTTTATGATAAGCTGAATAATAATAATAATAATAATAATAATAATAATAATAATAATAATAATAATAATAATAATAATAATAATAATAATAACAATAATAATAATAACAATAATAAAAATAATAATAATAATAATAATAACAATAATAATAATGTCCTCAGGCTCACCGTATTAAGGTAACAAATGATGATACTTACGAAGAGGGTGGTGTGGAAGGGGAAGTAAAAAAAAAAAAAAAAAACTGATAAAAGTGAGAGAGAGAGAGAGAGAGAGAGAGAGAGAGAGAGAGAGAGAGAGAGAGAGAATGGTGTAAGGTGTGGAGGGTGACGTACCGGGAGAAAGAATGATGTGGTATGGAGACTCAGCCATATGGGGTTAATGGTGAGTGAAACAGCGACTAAGAATGTACGATATGAGAGTTGGGGAGCTGGAAGGAGGGGGAGGGGAAGACCAAGAGTGAGGTGGGGAGATGCGAGACACGGTGGTATATGGGTGTGTGTGTGTGCCCTGGGAGGATGAGTTGTTACTGAATAGGGACACGAATGCCTGAAAAATGGTAGATAGACAGATCAGACAGACAGACAGATAAATAAAAGAGAGATAGATAAACAGATAGACAGATAGACAGACAGATAGACATACCGTAGATATTCAGACAGATGGACAGACAAGTAGGCCTACATAGACAGACTGACAGCTGGACAGACAGACAGACGGAGACAGAAATAGCCAGACAGACAGAAAGATAAGTTGAAAGAAAGAGAGACCCAGATTCTCATTTCTTCATTTCTTTTACTTCCCTCCTCATTTCCTAGATTTCTAATGATTTCCCCAATTTCCTTTCCCCAGTTTGGGTAATATCCTAACTTTAATATCGTCTCTGTCCCATGCCATTAAATTCCAGTCACTGTGGTCATATTCTCGTCAGTTAAAGAAAGCTCCCTAACACATTTTCCTTACCAGTTTCTTCTTCTTCTTTTTTTTTTTAACAGCTCCAATAATCGTTCCTTGTGAACTCCCTAACGCCTTTTCCCTACCAGTTTATTTTTCCAAAGCTCTATTCCCCTAGTTATTTACACCATCGCTCGATCCATCCCTCTAGTCATTTACACCATCGTTCTACCCATTCCCCTAGTCTTTTACATTTTTCCATTTTCATCCGCCACGTCATTTACATAATTCTATTCCTTCCACGCCACTCAGACGCACGATATAATAATTTTTCCTCCTCTCTCCTCCTCACCCTCCTTCCTCGTCTCAGAGTACGATTTTTAAGACAGTACTCATTATAATATGTCAGGGATAAGCACAAAAATAGAGCATAATTTTTCATATATTTAGTGACTTACAGTATTCTTTATATGTCAAGTTTGTGTCTGGAAATATAACATCTTTTTCAAAATTTTTAGAACCGGTATCGTAGTCGTTTCGTTTTAGGCATGCGTTCGAAAATTTACCATCCTTTTTAAATATATTTCGTGCTCTAAGTGGGCATGACAGGCATAATCAGCTTTATAGGTATCAGTGATGTAGAGAAGGGGTAAATGAAAGCTCTAACTTTTCAAGCTTTAAAGGTCTCTCTGATGCTTAATAAATCTGTCTGAAGGTAACAAGAATAAACTGAAAAATAGCCCATCGCAGTGAACTGGTAAAACCTTAATTTCACCTCTCTTGGAATTAATACAAATCTTCCAGAACAAGGCCTGTATCAGAGCGCACCAACCGGACTGAGAAGGGTTTAGATCCGAGGGGTATTGGAATTTATTCACCACATAATGCCCGTACCTGGTGAGTAAAGCTGGTCACCCTCACCTTAAATGTCGGGACAGAGCAGCCTAGTCCCGGGTCCCTACGTTCATGATGAAGTAAAAGAGAACTGGATGATGGGTGGATGGATGGATGGATGAATGGATGGATGCTTCTACTTCCTCTTCTAAAGCACTCAAGCACAGGGTATAAGAATTTTTTACATCCCCTCCTCCGCGTTTTTACCTTCCCCTTCATCTTCCTTATTTTCCCCATGTCATACGAAGAAGACTTAGGATATATATACATTTATCAATCATTCATCTGTTCTTAACTCTTCTTATTCATTTAATGACCTACATGACGATTATCATACATTTTTTCATCTCTCCCACTTTAACCCCTTCAGCCTGAGGGCCTGTTCTGCATTACATTCTTGATATTCCAGCACGATTTTATTGAGTAATTTTTTGGGTGGTCGAACTGGAAAAAGTAAGAAACTGACCAGGAAAGTGTACGTGAGAGAGATGGAGTGGGAAAGAGGAGTGGAAGAAGGAGTATGAGATAGAAGGATGGGGTGGAGAGGTATGTGAATGAGGGATTGTGAGCCTTAGATAAGGTGACATGAAGTCGATTTGTTTATATCCATCCCTTCTGGAAATAAGGCCTCTGGATCTAGATAGATAGACAGACACATACATACAGGCAGACAGTGATAGACAGACAAACTTAGAGACAGAAAGACACATACAGGTACAGAGAGAGAGAATAGACAGATAGTTGGGCAGACAGACAGACAGACGGACAAGTACTGAATATAGCCTCGTTAATCTTTTCACTCCTCTAAAACTATCCAGCAGAATAAAATCGTCCAGTGACAGCAACAATAAAACACAAAACACGTCATGCAGTTCAAGAGCTTATTTACTTCCACGTCCGCCGGAACAGAGGTTAAAATAATGTCCCTCAAAAACACTGGAATACGATTTTTTTTTTCTGTTTCACCTCCCTCCCTCTCTCAACTACAACAACAAGCCTCTGCCTGGGAATTTACGCCTGTCAGTGATGCCTGGGGTGAGTGGGGGGAGTGGCAGCAGGGGAGAGGGAAAGGGAGAGGTGGAAGAGGATACGGTGGGCAAGAGGGAGTGGCGTGGGAGAGGGTGAGGGGTGATGTGGAAGGGGGAAAAGTGGAGGATGTGGAAGAGGGAGTTAGGGGAGAAGTGGGGCTGGGAGGGTTGGACTGAATGGGGCAAATGGAATAGGGAGTAGGACTGGGGTGGAGTGGGGAGCTTGGTGGGAGGAGTGGGTTGAACGCGTTTAGGGCAGGGGTTGAGCTGGGAGAAGGGGAGAGGGGGAGGAAATGGAGTGGAGAGGAGTTGGAGTAGGACGAGAGAGGATGGGGGTGGGAGAGAAGCCTAGAGCCTTGGGACATAAATCAAACTTTTTCCTTCACTCCATTCGCCCAGCAGACAGCCCTTGATATATTTACGGGACCGCGATGCTTTGTACTCGGTCAAGGGGAGTTTTTGGCGTAATATTTATCAGACTGGAGTGACAGGGACGCATTCTCGCTAGGCTGCCCTTCGTTGCTCCCGATATTTATCTTCTACGGGATTTGGCGTTCTTTTTGCCTTAGTTGTAAACCTGAATATAAATATGTGTCTTCTCTTCCACTGCGTCTGATTCACACTTGGGGTATGTCCGTCACTTTTACGCTTGACACATCATATCAAAGAGGTTCACCATCTACGGACACCGAAACATACCAGGCCTATATTAGTTCAGGAATATTAGCAAGAAAAGGAAGGTGACAGGTATAAGAGGTCAAATTCTTGCCTACTATTCAACTGCATATACTTTAAGTTAAGGTCATGTTTGTTACTTTTCCCTCTAATGAATCATATCAAGGAGGATCATCATCTACGTGAAGAAAAACAAAGCAAGCCTCTCTCAGCTTAGGAATAGTAGCAAGGAAAGGAAAATAATAATTAAAGAAGATGAAATACTGTGCAAATATTTGGCTCCGACTGTAAAACAGAAAATAGGTTGAAAATACGTCGCGTACTCGTCTAAACTTCATTCCATTTTCTCCCAGAATTTTTTCCATTTGGCTGGAATAATTATTGTTGATCGATTTAATACTTAACATAATTATTTTTTTTCCTTCAGTCCAGGCGAAATACTAAAAAACACTTAATGCTGAGAATTATATACAGATTCCATATGAACCTCAATCATTTATGGGTAAAATATGCTAAAGGAGACTTTTTCCCTACAATTCATATGAACTAGTAGTACACTTAATGCCGAAAATTATTTTTGGATTCCTTACGAACTTCATTAACTTATGTGTAAATAATGCAAATGGTGCTGCCCACTTATCTGTCTAAACTTGCTGCAACATTAAGATTTAGCATTTATTTGTGTATTATTTTTACCTCTATATATATAAGTCGCATACAGAATTAAATGACAAGGAAGTGATGGTGACAATGTGGTGATTATTAGATGAATCAGTGCTTGTTGTATATATTACCTGTTATATCGCCTTTAACCCGATGATTTAATATTTTAATTTTATTTTCACTAACTTAAGACGCATTTCTTCATCTTGGGAATGGCCTCTCATGCTCAAAAAAATACTAAAATCTACACCTAACCCATTCAGTTATAAAAATCCCCCATAAAAGTAAAATTGTCTGAAAGGAGCGAGAGAACATACGAAACAGATGTCACCATATTCGGAGGGTTAGGAGGAGAGTACGCACATTCTCTCCACAATATGAGATTCTTGCAATAAAACATTCATTAAATATATAGACATTATTGCAAGAGCCCCGAAACTTAATAATTGCAACGCATGCTAGTGGTAATTTCTCACTCAATGTCAGCCAGAACATTTCTCAAGCCAATTAGAACTGCCGGGAAATTACTCTGAAAAACTTTGTATAAGCTGGATTTTCCGGCACTCTGGCGCTTGTGTGTGTGTGTGTGTGTGTGTGTGTGTGTGTGTGTGTGTGTGTGTGTGTGTGTGTGTGTGTGTGTGTGTGTGTGTGTGTGTGTGTGTGTGTGTGTGTGTGTGTGTGTGTGTGTGTGTGTGTGTGTGTGTGTGTGTGTCTCTGTTCATATGAGGGACATTTCATGCGCAATCCTAATGAAATAAATGAAATTCCCTTATCAGCGACACAGTAATAACACGAGTGCCCTGGGGTGAAGTGGCATCATGATAACACTAAAACGCACTTGCTCGTGATTATTGCCATTATTTTTACTTACTCTTTCTCTTTATACCGGTCAGTAAACCAGTATACCCTCTCCCCACATGCCAAGGTACATCTTCCTTCACTATGCTCTACAACAATATTTCGTGTACCTATCAGGCCACAACACTAATTATTTCTATGGGTTCACCTTGCCATGTTTCGTCTGCCTGTCACCCCCTTCTCTTCTTCCGTCCCAGTGTCCTTGTGTAATGCTTCCTTTTTCTATGATTCTGGTAATGTTAAGTACTTAGAGCAGATTATGCTTTACAAACTCACATTGTCTTCTTTCCTTGCATCACACACCGACTCAACGTCATTCAATACCTTCCATGAGAAGGACCCTTCGTAATCTTAATATAATCATTCTGCGGCATCAAAACTAAAAAAATGTCATTGTGCTGAAGGGATTAATGGAATCTGTCTTTAATCCTTCCAGTCGAGGGGTCTCTCTTGTGGAAATTATTCATTGGGTGGAAGAAAATTTATTAGTGGCCACTTAATCCGGTGATGCATTTTCTGCTGTCCTCGATAATTCCAAACTATTTTATTCAAAAGAGAAGAGATTTACGAACTGAAGGGGACAGGTATGGCCTTCACCTACCCTTTCATTACAAGAGAGCTCCCCTAAGTTTAGTACAATTGCCTTAAATAGTTAGATTAAACAATAAAGGACATCATCAGATTTAAGAAGCTAAATTGGCATCCTCGTAATGAAGAGATTAAGTATATCACTACAATGTCTCTATTTCATAACCTCTTCCTTGTGTTTTACGTTTTCTACCAGTGTTTCCTAAATTTGTTGCTTCACACACACTCAACACTTTCTAAATCCCTCACGATACGACACGTCTTACTCTTTCAGCCTGCCTTCCCACAGCATCGAAGACTTTCAAATGTGTGACTCTTGATGCCTCAGTAGACCTATATAGATCTTCTGAACACCCCCTGCCCCAAGACCCATTAAGAGACCTTTATGCACAGTTTGTTTGCACCTAAAAAGGAAACAGGGACCTGGAATGCAAAGTAATGGTTGCATGTCGTAGTTTGGGGTACATATGGGTACTTTCATTGTCAGTTACGTTAGGCTAAGTTTCTAATTAACAGCTTCCTTTACATTTATATTTCATGCATAATTGTTTTGGTAAGGTAAAAAACAAACTTACAAAATGTCCAGATCACTAAACATTTCATTTCATGTAGTCAAAGTCACCGACGTATATTATCTCATGCATGATTTCAGAGGATGGATTTCGCATCGTAATTTTCACCTCCCCTCTACAGGCTGTCAGCAAAATACCCAACATCCAACCAACCAACCCAGATATTCCGGGAAATTTATCACCAATACACAGCAGACACATATCACAATAGAGGACAAGAGCACCCCCATACATCATCTTCTAACACCTGCTGTCACACACACACACAAACACACAGACACACACACACACACACACACACACACACACACACACACACAAACAAACAGAGAAACACACACAAAACCACGCTCCTCTCTCTTCACTCACCCCTCACCCATTCATCCTCACCTGGGCAGTGACATGTGAGCTGCATCTACTGTAACACGACATGACACACCACTGAATGACATGAATACCGTACATGTATGAATAATTCTCCTTGTCTGTTGCACTCTGACCCTCTGGCTATCATTTTACCTGTCCTTTGTGTTTGTGCTTTTATGGCTTCTACTCTGCTGGCTAAACCTTTGACAGTTTCGTCTTTTACGTGACATTTTGTTTGTCCTGTATTGTGTGCTTTTACTTTCGTTCCTACTCTGCTAGCTAACCACTTTACTCCATGGGGTTCAGCCTAACTCTGATGGATAATACTCTTTGTCCCTCTGGCTTTCTACCTGTTATATTATTTGTCGTGTGTGTGTGTGTGTGTGTGTGTGTGTGTGTGTGTGTGTATGTGTGTGTGTGTGTGTGTGTGTGTGTGTATGTGTGTGTGTGTGTGTGTGTGTGTGTATGTGTGTGTGTGTGTGTGTGTGTGTGTGTGTAAATATCAGATCCAGAGGGGGGAGGTGACTGTCCAATACCGCAATAATAGCGAATAAATTAAAACTTCGTCCTCGTACCGAATGGGCTATAAAGGTGCACATCCAAGAGGCCATTAGACTGATTAATTCCTTCCCGGGTGTCTCCCCTTACCCTCGATTGCCCTCCTCATTTATCTGATAGTTAGCCTTTTGCATATATTAATTATTTAATATTGAAGTGTGGTCGCTTTTGGATTTTTTAGCAGCATATTAGGTGTTTTAATCTTGTGTTTTCTTTAGATTTTATCTTTGTCATTATCCTTGTCTTCATCTTTCCTCTTATTTTTTTGTTTTTCCTTCTTTCTTGTTTCTTTCAATATTTTTTACCTCTTTCTTCGTGCTTCTCTGTCTCTCTCTCTCTTTGTTTTTCTGTTATCCTTTTGCTTTTCATTTCCTTCTTACTTTCATGCTCCTCCTTTATTTCTCGCTTTCTGTCAGTCTGTATATAATCTTTCTTTCTTTGCTTTCTTCCTTCACTCTTTCCCTCTTTTCTGGTGTCCGTCGTGGTCTTCCTGTCTTCCCCTCTTTATGTCCGTCTAAAAATAATGTCCGCTGGATGACTTTACAACCTCCATAAAGGACCCAATACATCATACCAGGAATCCCGCAAAGCAATTCCTCGGACAGAACAGGCAATCCATCAATGACTCTCACACACACACACACACACACACACACACACACACACACACACACACAATATCCCTTCACCTCACCCATTATCCTTTACGCGCCCATTATTGACTGTTAAGCAAGATCCGACTCCATTCATCTCCGTTTAAGTGCTCTCGTCAACCCGTTCGGTGCGTGCGTGCGTGCGTGCGTGTGTGTGTGTGTGTGTGTGTGTGTGTGTGTGTGTGTGTGTGTGTGTGTGTGTGTGTTAGCACGCGTTTTGATTCTGGCTCACACTAGTGATTTTGCAAAGATCACGAGAGACGTTCATGTGTGAGGGGAAACATTGTCCACTAATCCCCCTTCTGCAACTGTAAGTCTCCCAAAAGATGAATAAAATCGTCTGGTGATTAAAGAACATAGAGTAAATGACACAAAGTGAAATAGGATAAATGATGCTTTCATGACACTGTACCAGTAGGACTGACTGGTTAAACACAGACCGTCACCACTAAAGACAGTCTCCTTTAACCCAGTAACACGGTCGGAGTAATTCTAATATTCTGTTCTAGCTAATGTCAGATGAATGTGCTTATCTGGAAGTGAGTCGTAGAAGCCTGAGAGTGATGCTACTGGTACCATTCATTCGCTGATGGCTGGAACAACTCTTATATTCTACACCACATAATGGCCACTGATTTCATTACGCTGAGAGTAAGTAATAGGGGCCTATGAACGCTAAAATAACATGTCTAATAAAAACTTGACTCCAGTCCCCTTAAACGAAATGAATCGAAAATTTTATATTACTGATGCCGCATGACTGTCTTAGTATGTAGAGCACAGAGGAACTGTTCGCCATAATAATAATCTCTCGTCTTCTAAGGGTTAATTCTGAGAAGCGTTTTACCTTCTGAGAGAATTTTGTTCAGAAATTTCTCCATGCCAAGGAGCAGAGTAAGTGAAACGTGGGTCGCATTGTCCGTAGACTTTTCCCAGAGTTCTGAGTAGCCCATGCTCTCGTAATATAGGGAGGCTCCGTATGAAAAGGATGCCCCGTGGCATCAATTCCCAGTATATCTTTCCCAATTTAATGTTAACATTTTCTCACATCTTCCTCATGCAAACCGTGTCGATATCAAAATAAGATCTACATGAAATACCAGTAAACAAGATTTACAACAAATCACTAGGGAAGAGATCCTACGTTAATAGTCTATGGTTATGCTCCTGACACAATCCATGATGACATTAAAATGAAAAACGAAATAAAATACAAACAGTGAGGTGTAGTTAGCGAAATAAATCACCTCAAGAACGTATGCAATTAATTCTCTCAGGCTCGTATGAGTCACTCTCAGTTGAATATATAGCCTGGCATCAGCTGGAATATAACACGAAAGTTTCTCCTATCATGGAAATTTAATAAGGATAGTATTAACACTCAAGCTCCTACAACAATAAGCTGAATACAATCGACTGATGTTGTATGGAATACTAGAGTTGTCCCAACCATGAAAAGATTAACGTGACACCAATTGCTGTATTCTTCTCCGCAGAGAATTCATACTGTGCTTCCGAAAATATTACTTTATATATTGTGACGTGTACTGACTGCGACAAATAGAGGATGCCACTTCGGGTCTTTACTGATGCTAATATATACAATTAAGTTGCTGTGCGTTGGTGTCCTCCTTCACCCTAGGGAGAGAATTACACCTTCCATTAGCTGTTATTAAGTACTCTAACTGCTGTGAATATATCAGACGGTGTAGTGTTAGGCGGGCTATCCCTCGCCGGTCTTTATTGACGCTGGCATTGACGAAGAGCCTACATGTGGTGGCGCAGTGTACCCTGGCTGGGGCGAAGAAACGCGGCATCCACCCAGGAGTCAAACCTCCTCATTTTTACACACCTAGCAGGGGGGGAATGACTCTGGTCCGAACCTGGTGAGTATCCGTTTACCACAAGCGGGTGCCGGTTCCCAACACGGTGTACACACTTTACTGTACATATGGGATGGCCACAAAAAATCAGGTGTTTAACTGTGGTGGATGGGCTTGCGTGGCCAGACAGACCGAGTTCAGCAACAATATCAGCTGATGGCAATGGATACAGTTTAGGTGGTGCCCAATACTGCATTCCTTGGTGTCCGCTGGCCCGGGATGTGAGTGTGGGTCCTATGTTTGCCCGTGTACACAAACGAGCTGCATGCTGGCAATACGGGCTGATGCAGGAGCCCTGGGTCACACCAGCCGGGCGTTAGCTTATATCATTGCACAGAAGACAAATCTTACGAAAATGTTAAAGTCAAAATGACGGTGTAGTCTTGGTCAATAAACTTTTACACCTTTGATGGTTCGGGCTGATGGAGGGAAATTTCAGCCCCTTTTATTTTTATAAATCGCTGAATCTTTACATAAACGCCTTTTGTCAAGCGTCGTATGTTATACTTGTCTATTTTCTTCCTGCGTGTCATCCTGTCGTATGTTAAACTTGTCTATTTTCTTCCTGCGTGTCATCCTGTCGTATGTTATACTTGTCTATTTTCTTCCTGCGTGTCATCCTTGACACTCAAGGCCTTAAAACTACCACCATCCAAATGCAATTTATAATGGGTGACTGAACTGACCTTTTTCTAACCCACTGAATATGTTGCTTTTATATTTATTTTATCCATGCCATCTCCTGACGATTCTATTAAGCATACGACAGTTTTTAAAAGACTTAATGAATTCCTTCAGTGCGAGAGCCTTCCATAAATTGAGTAAAAATCGTCTGGGAGCAGCAAGAATAAACTCAAAAAATGGCGTCACCCAGATTTAAGGGGTTAAAAGTTGGGACGTTTGGTGTGTTTATCATCCCTCTCTTGCAATCACAGCAATCTTTAAATAGGCGCGTGTAGCCCGCCTCTCATCTCATATTTACCCACGTTCATCCAGGTACCAAAGCCCTTGAAGTTCTAGGTCTTGAAAGCAGCAGCCGAGCGCCACGTCTCTCCCCAGTTCGCTCCGAGAGGTGTAAATTTGCGAGCGAGGCCACAAAGTGTGTTTAGAGGTGGCAGTGAGGCGGGGTGGAACAAGGCCGGGCGAGCCACACATTCCCGGGGTTATCACTGTATTTGCCTCCTCGGGGCCCCATCGCCGCCCTCACGCCTTCGCCTGGATGCACTCCACCAGGGATATTAATGTGGGGAGGGTCCTGGCTGGGATTCGCAATTTAGGTCCATTGTGTCTCTAAAGGTAAAGGCTTGGCTGGGAGGTCGGGGTTAAGGTGTGTGAAGGAGCAGGTCGGGTGAAGTGAACTGAGGAAGGGCATTATCAGGGGAATAAGTGAGAATAAGAGGGAAATGGTGAGGAGAAGGGCTAATATCCTTCTCATAGTCGGGATACCTCAATCATTCTATTCCAGCTAATTCTAAACGATTTTATTTACTGTGAGTGAGTAACAGGAGCCTGAGAATGTTAATGCAAGGACAGGTAACGAAGACCGTGAAGTATACAAGAGAAATATATTTGTCAAGGAGAGGAACTAAGTCTTAAAGGAAAGAATATACGGAGAACAGATACAAACTGGTAACTAAAGAGAAGCATACACAGCTAAGACGTATGAGGTGAAGATAAGAGAATTAATAAATGATATAAAGGAAATAAAAAGAGAACAAGAGTGAGACGATGAGAAGAGATAGAACATGCAAGATGTCTTACTCGGAAATACAGAAAGGAATATCAACAGAACAACTGAGAAATACTGAGGCAAGTTAGAAGGGGCTGAAGTAAAGAGAGGAAAAAAAAAAGGAAGAATATTATCAGAGGAATGACAGCAAAAGAGAAAAATGAAGGAGACAAAAGTTAGAGTGAGAAGGCGGTGAAGTAATAAAAATCGAGAGAGAATAAGAAAGTAGGGGTGATTTGTTGAGGAGAAGAGGGAAGTGCGAAGTGAAAATAACATGAGACTGAAAGAGAAACGCTGGATACAGTTACATTATGAGAGAGAGAGAGAGAGAGAGAGAGAGAGAGAGAGAGAGAGAGAGAACAGCATTAAAAAAAAAAATCCATCCAGACTTAGCAAGTTTGACTGAATTTCTAAACAGGACAAGTGGTCACGGCTACACTGAAGACAATATAGTCTCAAGGTGTTGGAAAAATAAGTTACTTATTCTGTTGGCGATTAAAGATGAACGCTGGATTTTTCATTATGTGACATTTGCTTTCTTGAAGGACGAAGGGCCTTCTGACGTCAATAAAATCGTGTGTGGTGGCGTGAGGGTAAAACATGAGATATATTTCGTTCTGTGAGATTAGTGGGATTTATTTTGCCTTACAATTTTTTTTTAAATATACAGAGAACAAGAAAAAACTCGTAAGCTGAATTAAAACCATCGGGGAGTGACTGAAGTAGAATAATTAAGAGATGTGTTGTCGCAAGTGGAGTAGAAAGAAGCAACGTTGATGAGATGGAATAAAAGACAATGGCAATGAAATAACGCAGAGAAAATATATAATCAGGCAACGACAGCAGCGAGGAAGACAGGCCGCCGTCCTTGGCAGACCAGTGTAACAATATTTCCCGCCTAGCCTTAACAAAAAATAAAAAGATTAATGGAAACGAAAAAATAAAGCAACGACAGCAACGAAAGACACAGGGTCCGTGGCTGACCAGTGTAATATTATACACCGTTAATCCTTTATCGTCCTTCCTAATGACAGTCTTCGTCCGACATTACGTATCCAACTTGCCAATCCCTATCATTTGGTGTCCCCAGAGAGAGTGTATTTCCTACGTGTTTTTCTTCTATATCCAAACATTACCGATATTTGAGCTCGGGCCACTAGACGTAGCATTTGGTTCTTTTTATGTCAGACTTCCTGCTTTATGTTTTGCATCATAAATCGCCTATATCTGTCGTAGAAACTGCTCCTATAAATGGATGAAAAGTCGCTGAAGTCGTCTTAATGGCCAGAGTTTTCACATTTGCGGATATTGTGCAAGTTCTCGATCGTACTCTTTTCGCGGCAAACTACCAAATAATGAAACTTTTCTCTCGTAGAACAACTTAAACAGAAATACAGTCTTAGAGTTGGTGTGTAGGCGAAGAAGCAATTCTCTGTCTCCACACACACTGGAGTTATTACTAACTGGAATGGCCTGAAAACTTTACACATTAACACCAGTTTATTTGGATTTGAGACCAACGTCGCCTCTTCGGTATGCTTTGGGAAGTAGCGATTTTCTTCCATGGATATTTTATATACGGTAATAATACTAACTTTAACAGTAAAATATATACGGCACTTATCAGATAAAAACCAGGGTGTACATACACATACATCTTTACTTTGACATATGTACAAACACAAAATATTTATGCACAAACGTTCAGTGTGTAGATTTGTGCAGTTTGTTGGTTTGCGTGTTCATGAGTACAGATAAACAAAAATACAGAAACCAACAAAAGTTGTTTTTATAAAATTATATCTGCATTAACATAAATACAGGAAGGCCTCTATACATCTTCCCCTAAAAGCTTAAGTACATAATCTACCCAAGTGTAAAAGTCACTTACTTTGAAAGCAATGAATGATTTACAAAATTTATTCACGGAATGCAGATTAAGTTCTGGTTGACACAGCAAACAGGTTTTAATTTTTAACAGCAGCGATATTGAATCCTTCGCAAAAACTGAATTTGGAGTCATCAGTGACTGACACTGCATATCTAGGACAAGCACTCTCTCTCCATTTTTTTTATATTAATAACCGTACTTTGAGTTGAGTAAGTGAACTATGGGTTAACGTTTCTGTAGGGCTTCATCCCAATACGTATTAAGGAGTCAAAGAACAGGGTCTGTACACATGTCTGCAGCAAGTATCCTCCCTCGTATTTTTCACTGTTTATCGAGATTCATGCCAAGAAAATGAGTAAATCTATCTATCTATCTATCTATCTATCTATATATATATATATATATATATATATATATATATATATATATATATATATATATCGGTATGAGTATTATTTGTTCCTTATATGGTTTACGATATGCAGGCAATGGTCATATACGCTTCATATCTAAAAGAATACAGAGTTTGAGCAACCAAATCTCTCTAGCAAAACTTTCTCCGGTTTTCATTCCTAGGTCTCTGAATCCAACTAAACACTAAAGTTGTAATATAAGTAAACAAATAATAAATAAAACTATAAATTCCTACAAATTCCGCTGTCATTAAATCAAAGTGTTGACCGAGAGAGTTTTCACATCAAAATTACCCCAATAAGAAGTTCCATTATCTTTGCCTCAAGAAACACGGAGTCGCCTTCTGGCCCCTCTCACGCACTCGCCTCTTCCCCGCCAGCTCATCCTTGCCGTCCGAATTCATCCCTTGGCAAAAGTATTTCCTGGAGCTCCACAAAACTCGACTTATCTCCCGTGGCAGACGACGTGGCTTGCCTCTTAGCCCTCCCCCTGCTGTTGTGCCGCGCGAGTATTTTATTCCGGCTAACATACGACTACTTTGTACACCTGGGAGACGTCCGAGGAGTAAGGAGGGGGGGGGGGTTATGAGATATTTAAAGTCATCCTTGATCTGCTTGGAACCCTGGTAGATTGTTCATACAGGTTATTATGAGATGATCTGGTGAATTGAGAGACGATTTAGTCAACATATCGCTATTGTGTTCAGCTGGGAGCCGTTGTAGTCAACACAACAGGATTCTGCTGTGCCAAGAGCCGTCCTAACAAACATATGACGATTCTGTTCGGCTGGAGAAAAATTCCAGGCAGGTAAGAGGTTTATTTGCAAATATGATTCATTCTTCCTCTGTTATATACTCATCGATGTAATTTATTCAGGTTAACCAAATACCAGCTTGTTCACCAGTGAAAACAACTTGATTTAAGGTAATTAGATTCATCATTTCTCTGCTACTGACTGGCCTCGGTACGTTACTCTGGGAAGGCGTGACAGTTTTTTTTGCTGAGGTAAGAGAAATCCACACTGTCAATTATTTTGTATCTGCTATGGACGCTCGTAAGTCGTAGATCAGGAAAGGACAACACTTAAGGTGAAGGAAGCTCTTTGCTAGAACCAAGAATATGATAATTAGATGTAAGTCGTCGCTAGAGGAATAGTGCACAGTGTTGTAAATTCTTGGACAACGAAAGGCCACTCCTCAGCTGAACAAAATCGTCTGGCGGTAGCAGGAACAACAATACATGAGCTTATTTCGCTGTCTAAGGTTTAGGTACATCGGTCAGGCCATTACCAGACGATTTTCCTCAAGTAACATAAAATTCCAGCAGTCACGCGATTAAGGTCGGATGCAGAGGGGGAAGGAGTGTTGGGGGATGCGATGGGGACGCAGTGGGAGGAGGGGGAGAAGAGATGAGGACGTTTGGCTGTAAAGGAAAGGGAAGAGATCCAGTGAGTCCATTTTTACCGACTTATACCGTCAGCGGCAGAAATGCATCGTAATAAACATAACACCACAAAATGATATAGTGCTTCCGTTTTGCCACAGTTTCCCAGCTCGAATTTTTGGCACCGGGGGGAAGAGGAACGTGCGCCGGGTTTAGGGAGGGAAGTGTGTGGGTCTGACTTGGTTTCCTACTGGCTTTCTCCGGCTTAGTTTGGCTTCTCTGATTTTCTTTAGCTTGCTCTGATTTGGTTTACCTTACTCTTGCATTCTCTGGCGTGATGTAGCTTGCTCTTGCGTTCTCTGACTTGATTTAGCTTTCTCTGGCTTCTTTTTTTTGGGGTGGGGGTTAGCTGGCTCCTTTTAACTGAATCTGAGTTCATGGTTTTGGTTTATGTGGCTTACGCTGGCTTCTTGTTCACTTTCGGTTTCCCTTGGTTGTTTTGATATAATTAAAGGATTGCTAAAAAAAAATCGGTGATCGAAAAATTCCTAAACTTAACGTACATTGTTTGTTTGTTTGTGTGTGTGTGTGTGTGTGTGTGTGTGTGTGTGTGTGTGTGTGTGTGTTTAAGCTTGCATAAGTGTCCGAATTTTACCCTTAAAACCGGGATAAACGCTTCTTTCGTTGAGAAATTGACAGCCAAAGTATATATAATCATCCCCTTTATCCTTTCCCGCCTCGGCCTTTACGTATATCCATCACGATTGGCAATTACCGGCTTGTATTAGGTCAATCGACACCAAAATTACCCATTATTATCCCATTATTTAGGCCATAACGTAGATAAAGAATGACAACGAACCCGACCATCAGAGCTATTTGCGGACAAGGGGAAGAGAAAAGGGGTCTGATGGAGTGCGGGCAAATAACAGAGGGAATTCAATACTTAGTCTCTCCTTCCTCTTTTTTACCGCAGACGTCACGCTGTTAGATACAAATTCGATCGATTGCCTTGTCTAGGGTGGAGTACGAGGGGTGAAGAGTGGATGAGAAGAGTGGTGGAAGGAGAGAGAGAGACAGACAGACAGACAGAAACCATGAATGCAGTGGAACAATCTTGAATTCCCTTCCTGCGTCCTTGAAATTGAGTCATGCAGCACAAGAACGTCCTTTTTTCTGCTTTCTTGCTATCTCCAGACGGCCACTCGTGCTCAAGGGACTAACAAGAGCTACTTCCAACCTCTCCAGTTTAAAGAAGTGTTCCTTAAGCTTAAATAAGTCGCCCGGGAATAGCAAGAAGTAAATAGACACAATAATAATGAAAAAATATGGTAGAGCTTTTTCATCGTCGGGAAAAATCAGACCACAACGCAGTCTTGAAATTGGGTCTCTGTTATCTTGATTTTGTTTTTTCTTGGAGGGAACAATCTTGCGGACTTCTGGCCTTTACTTCCTTCTTCTTTGCACAGAAAAAAAAAGTAGGAAAAAACTTATGCGCCTAGCAGTAATCGGCATATGACAGCTGATTTCCAACTTGGAGCAAGTGATTGATGAGGAGGAGTCACGCGGCGCCTGCCAACTTAGATGACAGTCAAGCCATTTATAAGCTACACTCACGGCCAAAAATCAGACTCATAAGTAAGAACGCAGGTATATCACCTGGGCCCGTATTCTCGTCAATTATGGAAGCTCCCTAACACCTTCTCCAAAAAGATTTATGCTGCTTATCACAACTTACTGTTGTGTGAGAGAGAGAGAGAGAGAGAGAGAGAGAGAGAGAGAGAGAGAGAGAGAGAGAGAGAGAGAGAGAGAGAACGACAGTGTTACATGAGTTTCTTTCTAATCGATGAACTCAATACTTTAGCAAAAGAAAACTGACTGGTTTTATCAAGCAAAGGATACCTATGTGAACTTGCAGCAACGTAAATTCTGCGTGTGTGAGTTTGCCCCTTGAGAAATCAGTGAGAATACGCTCATATAGTCTTGTGTTTGGTGGCCCCTGATTACACTGTTCACGAACTAAACCCAAGTCCATTGGTAATTTTTGGAAATCTTTTCATATTTGCTCAACCTTCTGCTTTCTTATTGGTGCTGGCAGTTAAGACACACAGTGAGTCATGATCACTAACCACGAGAAAATGGTAGAATAAACATTACAATATAGGAGAACAGACACACAAAAAAAAATGGTACAGAATAAATATTGCAGGAAAGCGAAAATCCAGTGAACATGCAGGGAACGAGGGATGGTAGGAAAAACAAGAAAAATGTAAGGTAAACACAGAAGTGAAAGGCGTAGTAATGTAATGCTGCTCCAAACAAAGTAAAAAAGTAAGCGTGATATGATATAAGGAGGGAGCAGGGGAAAAGGGCAATACTCACGGGGAAAGGGAATTGGGTGAAGGTCAGACAGTGCTAGTCTCACATGCTGGGTGACGTTATGTGGGCTAGAGATGATTCGGTGAGAGATGGTGGTGTGGTGTGGTGTGGTGTGGTGTGGTGTGGTGTTGTGTGTTGTGGTGTGGTGTGGTGATGATGGAAGAGAGAGGGAAGGCAAGAACTTACAACAAAATCTTGAAACAACCTCCATTCATCCTTTCAACTGGATTACGTACTCTTTATCATATTCCGTTTAACGCAAGACGATTTTATTTGGCTTCGTGGGGGGAGGATGGGCAATCGAACTGACAAATTTAAGCGTCACCTGATGTAAACCGGACTGTCATTCGTTCAACACGGGATTTAAACCAAACTGTCATGGCCAATCGTTCCTGTCAAGCTTTGGGCACCAGCAAAAATACAACTGCAATCTTCTCCCCCCCATTCTCTGTGGATGTTGGAAATGACTCTCTCGGACCTTTTTAGATACACATCACAAAACACTGTGGCCGTATGTAAATGTATTAAATGAAAAATGTAGGTGGCGGAAAGTGAAGGTCGCTGAAAATGTATTGCGGCGCAGCTGACAAAACAGATGGAATGACATTTTCGTTTCGATCAGACGTCGGAATATTAATGGCCACGAGAAGAATGAAAGGTCATGCTGAGAATACCCAAGCACCTTCGTGACCTAGATTCCTCAGACTCTTCGTTTACTTCACGCACGTAAGGGAAAAGATTAGTACTGTATTTCTAACAATTAATTGTATTTTTTATGTGCGTGGGAAAAGTTGAAGTCCGCGAAGCAGATTTTTCCCTTTTTTCAATTATGTGCTTGAGAACACAGAGAAATACTTCCATCAACTTGATTCTAATTCCTTTTAAGCGTGTCTGAGAAGAGCAAAAGGTCGTGCTGAGAATACAAAAGTACCTTCGTGAACTAGATTCCTCATGCTTCTACTGTTTCTTTCATACGCGTGAGAGAAAAGACAGATGCTTCCATCAATTCGAGTATAATTCCCTTTTCTTTAATGTGCTTCAGAAAGTAGTTGGGCAGAGAATAAACACGTACCTTCGTGACCCAGAATTCTCATCCTCCTAGTTCATCTTTCATGGATGGAAGAGAATACAAAAGTCCTTCTAACCACTGACCTTTAACTCCATCTCTAATACAAGGGAAAGAATATTTAAGTACTTCGGTGAACTCAGCTTCAAAACTTTTTCATGCCTTTTATGCACCTGTCAAACTCGGTGTAAACTCAGAGATGATGATTATGAGCTTCGACTAACCTTGATGGAACACCGTGTCACGCTATTTTTCTTGTGTGTGTGTGTGTGTGTGTGTGTGTGTGTGTGTGTGTGTGTGTGTGTGTGTGTGTGTGTGTGTGTGTGTGATTTTTTTTTCGTTACATACAAATCTTTCTGGGTTATTTACTTTGTCGCTTCCTGTGCTTGGTGTTATTATTATTACTTTTTTTTTTTTTACCTCTGTCGTGTTCCCATATTTATCACAATTTTAACATTTTTTTTTTCCAGCTTCGGAGTTACGAAAGATTACTTCATGCAAAAATACATCTCATAAGGCTGCTTCACGCAAGACTGCTTCGTGTGAGATAGCCTTATGCAAGAATACATCACGTAAGATTACTTCACATGTTAATTAACCCAGCACCCTACAGTGTCCTGGGCAACAAAAGACTTCCAACGATTAAGCATCCTCCCTCTCTCCCATTTTGACTCTCCTCCACTAGCCCTTTTTCCTTTCTCTCCCTTTCCCTCCCTTCCTCCCTCCCTCCCTACCCCCATCCCTCCCTCCCAATCGAGAACTACTTTCCTTGTCATTCCATTTTTTCCACTCCTCCTACTTTTTTTTTTTTTATTTACCTCTGCCTTTCTCCTCTCTCTCTCTCTCTCTCTCTCTCTCTCTCTCTCTCTCTCTCTCTTTCTCCAACCAAGCATACTCCACATTTTGCATTTGCTCCCCAGGCAAAGGGAGGGACGGGTCGCTCTCCTTTGTCCTGCATGTCACCCTGGATCGAGGTTAGTTTTCCTTTACGTGAAAAACCCCATTGTGTGTGTTCAGACGTCACGGAGGCTAAGGGGAGGAAGGAATCGGGAGGGAGAGGGATCTGGGTGGGAGAAGGGGAGGGATCTGAATGGGGAAAGGGGAAGGGCTGCCAACATCTGACGTTTGGGACGGGACAGTATTGTGTTAACCCCTACTGTACGAACAACGTGTGTGTGTGTGTGTGTGTGTGTGTGTGTGTGTGTGTGTGTGTGTGTGTGTGTGTGTGTGTGTATTACTCTTTTTACGATTGTATTAACCCAATACTTACGGTGCCTTATTTTCTATTTTTGTTTGTCTACCAGCTGATAATATTATCCAAACACGATGGATTTCTGATAGTGAAAGGCTAATGAAGGGTGTATCTAACCCCCCTAGTCTGAAAGTCTCTCCTAACTTGAAGAAAAAAAGTCCATAGATAAGAATATTTAAAAAAAGAATATGCCATCTAATCGAAGGGACTATTATAAAAAAAAAAATGCATAAAAAGATGGTAGTCACAGTCTCCAATAAGCCCATTCTTACGCTGTCGCCTATAATGCAGTATATAAGAACTGTATGAATAAGGAAATTTTAACTTAGACGAAATCTCTCATAATGACAGGGGTAAAAGTTCGTGTAATATTTTGACCGTGGAGCAGGCCATCTTTGGGGAGTAATGTCTTTATCTTAGATGCTAAAGTAGTAGCCCTCCTAAGCTGCCGTCCTTAATTTTCACTACATTATAGAAGAAAAAATCTGATAACTTTCACCCAAAAAGAGAAGGTTATGTAAAATACACTACTAGAAAAAGATGTTTAGTAACCTTGTCATCAGACGAAAAAACGAGACAAAGTAAATTACAGCTGATTAGGTTTTTGCACACACACACACACAAACACACGCACACACACACTTAGCCAAGAGAGTGAGTGTGCCTCCTTACGGCCTTTAATAAGAGGTCGTCCTGTTCTATGCGTTTGTGAAGGCGGAAAACATAGCTGGCCAACTTTGTTATTGCCTCTGCATACTGTCAAAACGATAGAGAGAGAGAGAGAGAGAGGGGGAAAGGGGGGGGAAGGGAAAAGTGAAGACAAGAGAATAGTACAGAAAGGAAAGGACGGGAAGGTGGAGGCAAAATATCAGAAGAAAAGAAAAGGAAAGGGAGGAGGAGGCATAGGAACGAGAGGGTAGGGAAGAGAGGGGAAGACAAGAAAAGAGATGGGAAGAAAAGAGCAGAGAGAAAAACCAGAAGGAAGAGAGGGGAAGACAAGAAAAGAGATGGGAAGAAAAGAGCAGAGAGAAAAACCAGAAAAAAAAAAATCATCCACAGGTACACCAAACTCTATCGCAGCCGCACCTATCGACCCACGAGCACCAGGACCGGCCCAGGTAAATCACAGGTAATGCCAGGTCGTTACCCCAGGCGTTGTTCTCGCCCCCCTAATCATCCGCTCACTCCTAACTACGGCTAAGTGCTAACCTCAGAGTCGTTCTTGTACTTTGCTGGAGTGGAGAAAGGCTAAGGTTTCGAGTCTTGTGGCTGCTGGGTGAGATTCTTTCTTTTTTTTCTCTTTCTCCTTTTTTCGGTAGTTTTACCCTCTAAGGCTTTCTAGATCAGGGGGGTCAGAATGAAGTTATTGTACGTTGTGTTTGCTGTGTGTGTGTGTGTGTGTGTGTGTGTGTGTGTGTGTGTGTGTGTGTGTGTGTGTGTGTGTGTGTGTGTGTGTGTGTGTGTGTGTGTGTGTGTGTGTGTGTGTGTGTGTGTGTGTGTGTGTGTGTGTGTGTGTGTGTGCTGTTAGTGGAAATTACTTGCAACTTAAAATGTGAAACTAAATAACGCAAGCAAATCAGATCATGGTTTCACAAACGTATCAGTGCAGCATCTAACAACAATTTCTTACAATTTATTTAATTACAGTATATACGGGAGGAGCTGTGGAGTCACATAGCCGACTCTGGAGAACGAACAAGAGGGAAAACACAATAACAGATCAGAACGATTCGTAAAAGTTAAAATCGAGGAAAAATGTATGTGTCTCGGGGTGGTTTCCAAGATTCCAGAGAGATTAACTAAGTGACCATGAAGATTCGCTTTTAGTGTGAGTCAGGAGAGAAGGGGAGTGCGTTGGTGCGTGTGTTAATGTGAGCGGGAGTGAGGGTGTCGCTGGAAAAGTGTATGGAACGAGGCTATACGTGTGAATGATCACTGAAATGAGAGAGTAAGAATGGGTGGGTGGGTGCAAATGTGGAGGGGTGACAATGGATGAGAGTTGTTGTGTGTAGGAATATGAGAAGTGTGTGTGTGTGTGTGTGTGTGTGTGTGTGTGTGTGTGTGTGTGTGTGTGTGTGTGTGTGTGTGTGTGTGTGTGTGTGTGTGTGTGTGTGTGTGTGTGTGTGTGTGTGTGTGTGTGTGTGTGTGTGTGTGTGTGTGTGTGTGTGTGTGTGTGTGTGTGTGTGTGTGTGTGTGTGTGTGTGTGTGTGTGTGTGTGTGTGTGTGTGTGTGTGTGTGTGTGTGTGTGTGTGTGTGTGTGTGTGTGTGTGTGTGTGTGTGTGTGTAAATCTTCAGCTGATGTGTAGGGGAGTGGAAGAAGATGGACTATAAGCGCGAAGGTCAATGTGCACTTGGTATCATGAGCCGTGCAAGATTATACGAGCAAGGGGTGTGGGTGTGAGCGAGTGAGATAGACTGAAATGAATAAGTGTGTGTGTTAATAAGACTGTAAGCTGGTGTAACTGGTGTAATTCAGAGGTGGGTGGTATGTTCTGGTGTTAGTGTGAGTGCAAGAACATCAATCAGAGTGAGTGTGTGGGTCAGTGTGGATATGAGTAAGTTAGATTATGACTACGAAGAAGAGTAAAAGTGTAAGTAGAGTAACCTAACCATGGGCACACGTGACCGACTTAATGATAGTGTAATTAGGTAGACATGTGAGTAAGTAATTGAGTGTGTTAGCGTATATGGGCGTGATTATGTCAGAGGAAAAGTATGAAAGATTATGAACCTATATGTGAGTAAGTATGAGTGATTAAATGAGTAAGTGTAATAATCAGTCAATTCAAATGTGTAGATATCAATATATGTATTCATAAGTAAATAAAGGTTGGTGTAAATAGACTACGAGTAAGCTAAAGAAACGTAATCAGTGTAAATATAATCATCCAACAATTCAGTGCCTGTCAGTTATTTACAACCCAAAAATTGAAGCGATTATGGCATTCCGTGAGTCAGATGACCTCGGCTGTGGGGGTTTAAAATTCCTTTGCGGAGATCATTACACACGACAGCTGAGACTGAATGTGAGTGAATGTGACTGCTTTCTCATGTTTTCTGACGCTGGAGTGGGTAGAAAAAAAGACAGAAGAAAAAGAAAATAACAGTAAATATGAGTTTATGAAAACGCGAGTGCATTAGCCGTTCCCTACCTACTCCAATGACCTTTCCTTCCTTCCCTATCAATCCCCTCTCCCCCCACCCATTTCACTACTCCTTCTGTCTCCACTACCATCGCTGTTCCAAACACCGCCACCACTAGCCTGTCTTGCACCACCACTACTACTATCTCCGCCACAAGTGCCACCCCCTCTTCGCAAACCCTCCCAACACCAAACACAACTATTATCACAGCTACTCCAACTGCTACTATCACATTATTGCCATCACTATCACAGCCACCATCACCTCTCCATCACCCCCACAACCCTCCCTCCAAAAAAAGTCATCATTGCCACCATCACCATCACCACCATGATGCACCACTACAACCACTTCTGCAAACACAGCAACCAGTATCACCACCAATCCATCTGGACTCCCTCCAAATCTCCCCACCACCAATCACAACTACCGCCACCTATACCAACGCCACCAACACAACCAATCCCATTTTGCCCCACTACCCCTCCCTCCAACTCCCTACCCCCAGACCCCTCCATCTACCCCACCCTCACCCCTCCACCAAAGGCATATTTTCTCCTCTGCGGTTACTCATTGGACCCTTGGCGCCTTCCTCAATGATTAAGTAATAATTTCAGGGCTTACACCAGCACCGATTAATTACCAACGATTTTCTTGGCGTGGCGGGAAATGAAATCTGACCACTAAATTTGAATCTTATTGTGCCTTGACCTGAACCGTTTTCTTTTTTTCTTTTTTCTTTTTTTTTGTGGAAGGAAAAAATATGGTTTCAATTATATCGATTTATTTACAAGTTGAATGGATTACATTACCATTTTTACGATACCTTGTCTATCAAATGTAAGAGTCTGTCTGTATATATATATATATATATATATATATATATATATATATCTATATAGATATATATATATATATATGTATCAGACAGACAGACAGAGACAGACAGAGAGGCAGACACAGACAAACAGAGACAAGGACTGAGACTGAGGGGGAGGAGGGGGCACCACTGCATCCGAAACTCCATAACTCCTTAATAACTCAGGCCATCTCCATAACAGGCAAGTTACGACGCCATAACGTAGCTCTGGCTGCTTTTAATTGTTTAATATTCTGCTCCAATCTGCATGCACGACACCACCTCTCACTCCGTCAACAAACCTAGTCTCACCTCCTACCTTTGGGGCTGAGCTGATCTGTTCTTCTAGATTCATTGGTCCTTGATATACAGAGAGAGAGAGAGAGAGAGAGAGAGAGAGAGAGAGAGAGAGAGAGAGAGAGAGAGAGTTGTTCTACCGTCGTTTTAAAATGATAACGTCACCCAGTTCGTCCCTTACCTTTCAGTAATTTTTTTACTAAAGCCTATTTACTAGTCCTCATCTCTTCGTAGTGCAAAGCTGAGCTAGGCAATGCGCTAATATGTCCCATCTGCAATTGGACAGCACATTTAATTACGGTTTTCTCTCATCCTCCACCCGCTCATCCCCTAAATCATTATTTTTACTTCGTATCTGGCTACTCACCCCCCAGGCCTCTGTGCAGAGTTGAAGAAGTAGAGGAACCCAACTAAAATTTAATGACGAGGGTAAAATGTCCATTGGGCGGAGTGGACGGGAATTTGGGAGCCTTTGGGAGCGTCTTGCATTGGCAGTAACTCTGCTAGTTTTCTGGCTGAGTTGCCTTACGTGTGACAGAGAGGTGTTGTTTACGTCGCCTTGCTCTCCTTGTGCCTCTGTATCTCTAAATTAACGCCCTCGGGTTGGTGTAAATGTAGGCTTGAGGCGGCATAGACTATTCCTGATGGGACTGTTAAACCCAAGCAGGACGATAAAATCCTGTGTTGGTTTACCCTTGCTAGCTCCAGACAGCCTTTCTAACTTTGTCAAGATGTAGTTTCTAGATTCTGTGACATTAGAAGGACACATAGGTATATAATTTACAGAGATATTTCAGATGTAAGTGAACTGAGTGAGTATACGAAAAAGAGATGGTGAAGGATTTGGGGTATTTTCTCAATCTAATAGTAATCCACGTAATATTCATTTCTTCTAACGTGTCTTGGTATTACTTAAATGATATGTGCAGATACATACAATGTTTAACTGAACGTGTGTGTGTGTGTGTGTGTGTGTGTGTGTGTGTGTGTGTGTGTGTGTGTGTGTGTGTGTGTGTGTGTGTGTGTGTGTGTGTGTGTGTGTGTGTGTGTGTGTGTGTGTGTGTGTGTGTGTGTGTGTGTGTGTGTGTGTGTGTGTGTGTGTGTGTGTGTGTGTGTGTGTGTGTGTGTGTGTGTGTGTGTGTGTGTGTGTGTGTGTGTGTGTGTGTGTGTGTGTGTGTGTGTGTGTGTGTGTGTGTGTGTGTGTGTGTGTGTGTGTGTGTGTGTGTGTGTGTGTGTGTGTGTGTGTGTGTGTGTGTGTGTGTGTGTTCACTGGTGTGCAAGATGGGGGTTGATGCAAGTGCCTGCCGCAGGGCCCTGTGTGGGCGAGTGTAGGTGTGCGTGGTAACAGGTGTGGTGCAGACTGTAGTGCCGTCTTCTCCGTGGTGAACCTCTAAGGCCAGATGGATTTCTACCACTGATTGAGGCAATGGGGCTTCGGGGGAGGATTGGCATCGTGGGACGTGCTTGGGATGCAAGGAAATGGGTGCTTCTGGAATAAGTCAGGAGTCTTGTCCCACGGTGGCCAGAGAGAAATACTGTGATGCACCAAAGCAGTAGTGTAAATCCCGCACTGTTATGAGCTAAGCAATGACTTCTGAGGTGAGTTGGAATGAGGAAGACTCCTGGAGTGTTGGGTGAGAAGTGCATATGGAAATTTATGTCGGAGTGGCCGTTTGTGAGTGACAAGGTATGCGTATGTGACCACTGGAACATCGATTGAGTGTGACCATACGAATGCGTCAAAGGCCACAGTACTGCCCCATCTTACTGCTGGAGAGGGGCACTTTCACATAGTGGCACCGACAAAATGCAAAATAACTCGCTTAGTAGGAGGTGCTACATAGCCTCAGATTAGAGTCAGAATACAATTTCAGATGGATGCGCGGAACACTTGGCATTCACTCCATCGTCTCAGTGTGCTTCAAAAACTGTCAAAAGACGACTTCCCTACGGCACACAATTAGAAAATGTTGACTGGCAGTATACGCATTCTCGATACCAACGCATTCAGTCTGTTGTGTTTTTTGTCAGCTCCACGGCCATTGGTATTCTATTGCAGACTAGTTAATTTACGACGCTGGCTGTCAGAAATAACTGCCTGTAATTAACATGTCCAA
Organism: Coenobita brevimanus; assembly: GCF_032717465.1. Lineage (NCBI taxonomy): Eukaryota > Metazoa > Arthropoda > Malacostraca > Decapoda > Coenobitidae > Coenobita > Coenobita brevimanus. Next base: position 31,433,514 of record NC_137042.1, read on the forward strand.
TAATCAGATATTTTATGCTGTCAGATAGTACCAATATTGTACGTCACAAGGGGGAAATTTATCATTATTTATAGGCGATATTATCATGTATGTATTAAACTATTATCAGTGTCACTATCCTAATATAAATTATATCAAGAAAACCAGTTATATATTATTTAGGCGTATTTCCGAGACAACTGTATGGCAAAATGAATAAACGTGCAAACCAGTTATGTGGTAGTATTCAATTATCAACATGATATTATTGAAGAGCTATGGTCCATGAATATCGGCGTTGTTTTTCCGGCAAATGTATATAACGCTGTCCAACACAAATTTATTGTCGGGGATGAAACGTTAAGCCGCTCTATGGGTTCGCGTCGTTCGCCATCCCGCTAGTAATTTCCACACTAAAGGAGAGCTCGGAGATAAAAATAATTTCACGTTAATTTGACAGATGCTTTGCAATACATTATCATCAAAACCATTATCATCACTCTTTCCCAACTCCCATTCATCATCATCAAATTTAAATAAAAATAATCGTTAACTAAAGAAAACATATTCGTATTCGTTTTTCCTTCAAGTTACCGTTGAACAAATAAAAAAATAAAAAAATTACGGAAAATCATAAACAAAATGCAGCATAATTCCAACAGATATCCAAGTGAAGTGTGCCATACTGTATATCAATTCACTCAACAAGCATGCCTTTGAAGTATATTGCCGCTGTCTGTCCATCGGTTTATGGTGTATGAGAGATCTGAGTGCCAGAAGCAAGAGCATCATGGTGGGTGAGGGGAATATATGGAGCACAACAAATGGAAATTGTATGATCTATGGCTGGATGGTTCACTGTCAGTTATCTACCAGCACTTCAAACAAACAGTGAAGCGATCGGGATAAGCAGAATAGCGATCAGTGGGTCATAATTAATAGTGGCTATGGATGTTTCAAGCTTAAGCTGACGCAGAATTATTACTTATAAAAGCTAAGTGAGTGACTGTGAGAGCCTGATGTTCTGTTTTCGGACGTCGCCTAATCACAATAGTTAATAGCAGTGTTTATGGGGCCAAAATCTATGACCATGTATATTCTTATCCGTAGGGGTCCGGTGACAGCCTGCATGATCAATACAGCTCATGATGTTCCAAGTTGATAAATTAATGATCATCTGAAAGTGCCTATGGTAACAATACTGACTACGGTATGTCAAGCAAGCGATATATATGGCATCCAAAAAAAAAAAAAAATTAATGTGGCGAAGAATCATCGGGAATTTTTCCAATGGCCATGTTCTGTGGTGTCTGACTTTTTCGCGCGATGTGAGCACCCATACGTTTTTGGTCGACTGTACCTATCAATGTACTGTATGTCTGTCTGTCTGTCTACTTCCGGGAGTCTAATCCTGGAGTTCGCCCCTGATCCTTTACAAAACCCACCCCAAGCCTTTCACTCACACCCACCACCACCCCCCAGGTCGCCCTCCCTCATACAGTACACCTTCCTTATTTTATCCATCAGCTTCGTTCTCGGTTTTCCTCTCCCCGTGTTTCTTATCTCCTTTACTACGATATGTCTGTCCTAAGCTGACTACGGTCGTACGTGAGTAGTAAGAACAAACCCAGCGCTAAAGAGGGACGCTTTCCCGAGGTGGCACAGATATAACTGAGTGTCGCACCTTCGCACAGTCGGACGAACACCCAGTCAAACGCACAGTCGTACAGACACACAGCCGTGGAAACATACAGTCGCTCAAGCACACAGTCGTACAAACAAACACAGTCGTAAATTGGTCACAGTGAATTCAAGTCATACATAAGGAAATTGTATGGTGGCCTTTTCCTAGTTTGTACTGATTTAGGATGTCGGTCGGGTGTGGAGACTTGTGAAGCTCCCTTGCTCTGTATTGTATTTCACGTGATAAAGACTTTGGGTGCTTTGTCTGTAAATGAACGTATATTTGTGTGTGTGTGTGTGTGTGTGTGTGTGTGTGTGTGTGTGTGTGTGTGTGTGTGTGTGTGTGTGTGTGTGTGTGTGTGTGTGTGTGTGTGTGTGTGTGTGTGTGTGTGTGTGTGTGTGTGTGTGTGTGTGTGTGTGTGTGTGTGTGTGTGTGTGTGTGTGTGTGTGTGTGTGTGTGTGTGTGTGTGTGTGAATAAAACGACACAAGAACAAGTGCTTAAAAGGCGAAAAGTAAAAGTTTGACGACATTAGATAGGAAGTCTGGGAGGCACTTAATTATAGTAAGTGGCAAGGAAATAAGAAATTGTCTTGGAAGAAGTTACGAAAGTCGGAGAAAGCGAAGCAAAGGAGTGAAGGGTGTGGTTGACAGAGTGTTACTTAAAAGAGTTACATACAGGAGTGATGAAAGATAGTTGTGGAGAGTTAATGGGGCAACTGGAGAGGTGAGTGTATTTAATTATCTAAGAGAAGAACAGAGATATCAGTCACTGCAGAAGAAGACAAGTAAGCAAGGACAGATATGCCTGGAGATGCATTCAGAGCAGCCACCTCTCACAGGAAGCGGAGCTAGTCAGTAAACAGGTACGAGGACGGCCTTTGTGTGACTTACAGATACGTGCTCCAGTTGTCATCCTCCGTCGTACCCTGCAGGATCCGACAAGGTAATATGGGAGAGGGTGAGGGAAAACCTGGGAATGAGATTAGATACATTCTCGCGTCGCAGTACCAGGCCTCCTCTCCCTCTACCTTCATTGTGCACCTTCCCCATGGTTCCCTAGCAACGTCCCTACTCTTCCCCTCTTCTCCCCTTCTTCCCCAATATAGTCTCTCTCTCTCTCTCTCTCTCTCTCTCTCTCTCTCTCTCTTTCTACAATTCTTCACTTAATTTTTCCTTCTTTTCCTCCTTACTTTTCCTCTCTCCTTTTCCCAAATCACCATTTCACTTATACCGCCTCCTTCCTCTTCTCTCATTTTCGTTCTTCATACTTTCACTACTTTTTTTCCATGCTTTTCGACTACATTTGCTTTATTTTTTTTTTTTTTTTTGTCTTGTTTTCAAATCTTGCGAGCAGGTGAGTGGAAGAACAAATTAATCACGGTACTCCAGGTGTGGGTATACAACAATTCCCTGAGGCGCCTACACTGTTTTTTTTTTTTTTTTCCAATTAATTTCTCTGTGTCCTTCGTGCCAGTCAGGTCAATCCCTCTCCTTTCTCTATTCTCTCATGTCTCTCTTTGACTTATCTACTTTTCAGTCAACTTTGTTTTATCTTTCTACTTTCCTCTCTTCCCTACAGTTCTCCTCCTCCTCCTCCTCCCTTGCCTAGCTTTTATTTCACATTATATACATATATCATACAGAGAGAAATTTGTTTTGCTTAGCTTTCCTTCTGGCGCTCCCTCCAACCTCACCTCCTTCACCCTTGACCTTCACTCTCTCACCTCTCCTATTTTTCCTGCCGTTCCTCTTTATTTACCCTCATCATTTTCTCTGCATGCACTCTCGTCTCTTTTGTTTTAGGCCTCCTCTCACCTGCGATATAAATCTTTCTTTTCCAGTCACTCTTCATTTAGTTGCGCTTCCTTTCGCCAGTTCCTACCCTTCTTCATTTATTTTCCTAAATCTTCTTCCATGAGCTTCCGTCGTCTTAATTTTAAACTTCCTGTCGTCTGTAATATATCTCTCACAATTTCCCTCACTTTTCATTTAGCTTCGCATCCTTCTAATCCTTCTCTTCCGCGTCTCACACTACCCAATCTTTCCTCCTATGCTCTCTCACCACCTCATTATTAAGCCTTCCAACATCAAAATAAATATCAATTTTCCTCAGAATTCATTTAGTTTCATCTCCTCTTCCCTCCCGTCTCTGTAGTTCCTCTACCTTTGGACATCACTTATTACTGCTCTCTCTCTCTCTCTCTCTCTCTCTCTCTCTCTCTCTCTCTCTCTATATTGTGATATATATATATATATATATATATATATATATATATATATATATATATATATATATATATATTCTTCTTCTTTTTGCCATAGTTTTGTCTGACTCTATTACACCCAGCTACACCCAACCGGACACCTAGTTGCATCACTCCACTACCCCAATCTTGCCTACACCCACCAAAATCCACTTAGGCATCCATCCACACCATCCTACCTCCACCCTCACATCCACCACACTTCCCCTTAATGTCAGGCTGATGTGCCGCATTTGTCGCAGCGGGTCCCTATATGGCTAAGCAGGGGGCTCCGTCTACAACCCTTATTGATGAAACCGTATACACAGGATGGCCCATATATCACGCTCCACTTCCACTCCACCAGGAGATTTCCGGTGTATTGTGGAAATGGATGAGTCTGGTAGAAGAGTCTATCTTGCATCACGTATTTATTTCCCAACCGCACTGCCACACCCACGTCTACACCAGCTTTCTGAGCCGTCCCCGCAACACATTACTGCTAGGTGTTTCTAGTGGAGCGCTATTTAAGAATCACCCTCTATATCTGCCCCTTATATATGGCTATACAGCGTCAACACACCACCTTCTGAGCGACGAGTGAGCGGCCCCTTAGGAACTGCCCCTCTTCGTAAGTCCTGGCTAAATTATTAATGGTTCCGAGAAGACTGGCTGAAAGATTTGGTGTCAGGAGAGGAAGACAGGCATGAAAAATATATGTCAATATGGTACGTACTGAGAAAAAAAAAAAAAGGGGGGGGGGGGGAAGGAAGACATAACTCTCGTAAATAATGAATCTGTTCCATACATGGGGTCTCGTGTTGAATACATTTCTGCAGTGGTAGCGAGGAAAAAAAAAATACAGTGGGATATGTAAAAAGCCAAAACTAAAATTTTAAATAGAATGGACTCAAGAGGAAACTGTAAAGAGTGAGACGGTGCTTGTGAAAGAATAAAAGCGTGAAAGGAGAGGAGGACTGTATGTGAGAGTGAAGGTGTTTATGTAAGGGTGAAAGAGAGTGTGAAGGTGTGAGGGGTATTTGTAACAAAAAAAGCGATTGTGAAAGGATAAAAGCGTGAGAGTAAAGGACGAGTGAATATGAGAGTGAAGGTGTTTATGTAAGAAAGAAAGCGAGCGTGCAAGGGTGAGGGTATTTGTGAAAGAGTGACTGTGAAATGATATAGAGACGATTTTGACAAAGAAAGGGGAGGCTGTGAGTGTGAGAATGTGACTGTCAGGGTGTGAGGCGCATCTAGGAGGGTGAGGGAGTGTTTGTACAAGGATGGGGGAGCGTTATGGGCGAGGGAATGCTTATACAAGAGTGAGGGAGCGATAAGGGTGAGGGAGTGCTTATAAAAGGGTGAGGGTGTATTTATGAAAGGATGACTGGCAGCCCATCTTCCCTGCTGCTCGTGTAGGTTAATAAAGGTGATGGATCCTCTGTTGTGAATAGCGTATGTTTACCCTCTCTCCTGGGTGATCGGTTCTTGTTTTTGTAGTTATTTATTGCTTTGATCACAGGCCATGTTCATTTGCTATTTTTACGTGTGTGTGTGTGTGTGTGTCTGTGTGTGTGTGTGTGTGTGTGTGTGTGTGTGTGTGTGTGTGTGTGTGTGTGTGTGTGTGTGTGTGTGTGAAGGGTGATGTGGGAGAGTGCAGTATGTGAGTGTAGACGTTGGTATTATCGGCGCTTCTATTTCTGTGCTCATTTTCTCAAACACTCTAATGGATCAATGAACACGATGGCTCTCAGAGAGTCGGCATTGGATGCGACCTTGCGTATATTAATCATTAGCTACTGACGGCGTTGCTATAAAGGAAAACACACACACACACACACACACACACACACACACACACACACACGAGAAACTGTCTGACGGAGTGGAGAGATGAGTTACTCGTATATATGGACCACCCTGTATTAATGGAGAATAGGATTATACTACAATACTTTGATGATGATGATGATGATGATGATGATGATGATGATGATGATGATAATGATGATGATGATAAAAAATGACCATGTTGACAACCAGGCACGTCCACTTTCAAACATCATGTGTAAATCACGGGCTTGGAATGACCAGCTATCAGCCTCGCGTATCTGTATATATAAATTCATATCGGCTCGCCTCTCATTAATATTTTGCCTCTGTGTTCCAGCGATGACCTTTTGCGTCTGCCACTGGAGCGCCTATTAGCATACATTTTCAATACAGGAACGACAAAGGCATCATGACGTCAACAATGGATGCAGCTGACTCGGTGTGTAGTGGGGTGTTTATCAATCACTACACTACGCCTGATCATGCTCTGAGCTGGAAATTTACGTCAGAAGCAAAAGGCTAAATTCAGAAGGACATCAAGGTGTAAAGAAGTGGAAGACGGGGGCACTGGGAGTAAAGGGGTATATGAATAAATCTCTTCACTACTTATTACTTGCCAAAATAATGATCTCAACTACTGTCACTTGGGGGTTATTCTCATCTATTAAGGAAGCTCCCTAACACCTTTTCCTAAACATCTTATTTTGCCCATTACACTTTACTGTCCATCTCCGTATTACTGAAATCATTCTAATATTGACATAGTCTGCAGTTAACGCGCAAAAGGATATTTACCAGCCGTATCTAAAAATAAATCGCTAAGGAAGAGACGCTAGGGAGCTTCCTTGACGGCCGCGAATACAAGCTTTAGCCATAGGTCCTTCTATGTCCAGCGTGTGAGGTAATATGCAGTAGGAATGGCCGCGGAGAGAGTGATCGTACACTTGCTTTCTCTCTGCTCTTCCTAACGCCAAAAGGTCGTACTGAGAGGGAGGTATTGTCATCAGCTATGGATCTTTCCGAGTTTCTCTTCCTCACCAATTTACCTGAGCATATTCTACATTAACATCAGTTTTTACACGCTATTAATCCACTTTTCGATATTCATTCCTCCATTACGAGTGGACATTCCTACTGTTTAAAGTATGCCTGGTGGATGCAAGAATAAAACAGAAATATAAACATCGGAGTGATATCGGCCGGCGAGTAAGGGAAGAAAGGTGCTATCGTAAAGAAGAGGTTAAGTATAAACAGTTCACACAAGGGTATCAATGCTAACAGGCATCAACACTCAAAGCAAAAGTAAGTCCATATGATATTATATCCTAGATGACTCATTAGCGCACCGAAATGCGGCTCAAGTTCAAATGTCAAAAAGTCAAAATACGCGGCATCTATTTTCGTCTTCCCTGTTATGTTCTCCGTCCGTCAATTTTTCCGCAGTCAAGTCAGTCTCGCAATACGATCCTTCTTCATTACTCCAGCCTCCGATCCTCTTACCATCTCCAAACTACCAAAGAATCCCTCCACATTCCCTCATATTCGAGATCTCTTACCTCTCCTTTCCTCCTCCATTTCCTTTTCCTTTTCCTCTTTATCTTCCTCTTCCTCTTCCTGCCAACATCTCTTTCTCGTTCATTCATCTATTCAAGCACCTCATACAGTACATCTCCAGGTATTTCCTTCCTCCTCTTTCTTCTTCCTTTATCTCGTCCTCATTCCTTCTCATATTCAGACTCCTTTCTCTTTCCCTTCTTCCTCCTTCTCCAACTTCTTCCTCCCATTGAAGTTAACAGTCCTTCCTCCCATTCAGGAAACTCCCTCCTACTTCTCCCTTTTCCTCATGTTCCTTCTCCATTCACACACCCCCACCCCCACCCCCATCACGCTATTCCGTTTCCTCCTCCATTCGTACTCTTCTTTCCCATCGTCTTCCCCCTCCCCTCCCCACCTTCATCCCCCCCCTCTTCTCCCACCTTCATCCCCTCTTCTCTCTTTCCTTTTCCCCACCATCATCCCCTTTTCTTCTCTCCTTCCTCTACCCCCACCATCATCCTTTGTTCTTTTCTCCCTCCTCTTCCCCCACTTTTCTCCTTTCCTTCCCCTCCTCTTCCCTTTTCTACCCATTCTCCTTCCCCTCCTCCCCTCTCTCCTGTTCACTATACTAATCCCTTCAGTCGAGTCTCACATAATGCAACTGTTCTCAGCTCTCATCCTTCATCTCTCCCCACTCATCTGTCATTCAGCCCTCCTCATTCACCCTCATTCACACTTCAACCACTCCATTAACCCCTCCCGGTACAGTGATATCTTTAATATTTCACCCCTGGTACTGTGAATGTCTTTTTTCTTTATTCATTTACTCACTTTTTAGTAATACATACGTCTACATTTTCTTTTAACATTACGTGTGCTTACCTTCGCAATCACTCACCTTTGTACTTGTTACCTGTCGCCCCTATTCATCACTCACTCTCATATTATGACCCAGACATTATTTTCCACTCTCACACTTACATTTTCTCATTCATCCACTCCATCTCATTCATCCTGTTCCTCAGTCACTGACTCACTAGTTCACTTTCATCCACTTAACTACTCTACTTACTCCCTTCAGTATTCTTTCATTCACTCACCCACTCACTCACCTATTTCCTTTCCTTCTCACGCTTCTTATTCATTCACATATCACTCATCGCCTTTTTCGTCTCATGTTAACCCCCCCCTCTCCTCCCTCCAACTTTCATCCACCCACCTGTAGCTCCTAATTACTCCCCCCTCACCTATCCTCACCCTAACTCACCTACTTACCCAATAATATACATCCAACTCACACCCGCTCCCTCACCCACTCTCCCACTCATCCACAAACCTAATCACACCCACACTCACCTACCTCTACCACTTGCATCCTTCTGACACCCACTCACTGAGTCAACCACGTACCCACACCCTCTTGTACTTCCACACTCATCTACCCACACCCCCACTCACCTACATCTCCCGCTCACCTTCCCACTCAATCAACTACTCATCTATCCACACACTCACCTACTCCCCCACATTGCCAATCACCTGCATCCTACTCTCATCCACTCACTCACTCACTCACTCACTCCCCGACTCAGATATCCACTCCCCGACTCTGCTTCCCACTCCCCTCTCCATTCCTTGTGAGCGGCGCCGTGTCTCAGGCTGACCCCCCACTCCATTCTTCCACGGATATCTATTGCCCCTCTCACTCCTCTCTTCTTGCCTCTCCTCTCCCTCCCTCTCACTCCTTTCGCTTCTCCTCCTTCACCTTGCGTCTTCCCTTCCTCCTTTCTCCTCACTCTTATTATTTCTCCTCTCCATCTTCATTCTCCCTCCTCTCACTCCTCTTACTTCTCCTTCTTGCGTCTATTCCTCCTCCTCTCACTTTTTCTCCTCTCATTTACTCTTTTTATTTCTCCTCCTTCCTTTTCCTTCTCCTCTGTTTCTTACTCAATTTACTGTTCTCACTCTTGTTACTTCGCCTCTCCTTTATCTTCATTTTCCTTCTCTTCACTACTCTTGTTCTCTCCCTCCTTATTACTATTTCTCCTCCTCGCGCTTCCCTTCCTCTTGCTTCTTCTTATCCTAACTACCTATCTCCTTCTCCCCCTCTTCCCTCATAGTCTTCTACTCCCTTCTTCTCTCCTCTCACCCCTCTTTCTCGCATCTTCCCTCATACTTCGTCTCCCTTCCTTCCTCTTTCCTCGTCCTCCTCTTCCATTTCTCCCATTCTTTTGCTGCTTCCTCTATTATTATTCCATTTCCTCCTCCTCCTCCTCCTCCTCCTCCTCCTCCTCCTCCTTCTCCTCTTCTTCCTTTAACTACTTTAATTTCTCACATATCACTTCCTCCTCATGTTACACTCTTAAAGAAAGCTCAAGAGGAGGAGGAGGAGGAGGAAAATATAAATGGAAGACGAGAATATTAAAGAGAAGAAAAGAGAATTTCACTAAAAGAGGCACATTCACTAATTCCCCCAAGGTAGTGCTTTTAACAAGGCTACAGTAATTGCTATATCATCCTCGGCCACTCCATTTTACCAAGATTTTCTGATGGGGTTTGTCTGGGGATTTGTGGGTAGTGACGAAGAGTTAGACAAACTGACAAAAAGTATATGTAAATAAAAATATCTGAAAACATGTACCACAAGAACGCCCACTACCATCATTGCTCTAAATGGTCTTGGGATCAAACAGATAGAGAAACAAATAGATGGATATTCAAACGTAGATACGATATATTTACATCATATATGTTATATAAGAGCCAATATTACATATTCCTTTGTAAGACTGGACTCCCACTGCTCTCTTTGCTTATGACAGTGATCAGACAGACAGATGGAAGCAAAAACTGATAAGCAAATACGCAAACAGCACACGCACATCAAACTATGTTATGAGAACCAATATTGCCCATTCCTATATGAGACTGAGACCCCACTGAGCACTAGGAAGCGTGCGCCTTGATGTATCCTTCTTTGATGCCTCCCCGTGTGATGTGAGGCCAGGGATGTTTTTATGATAATTACCCTTCAGTCCGGCCCGCCCTGCACCCTGCTTGTGCTGATATATATATATATATATATATATATATATATATATATATATATATATATATATATATATATATATATATACACGTGTCATCCTCTCCTGTCTAAATAAAAAAAAGATTAATAAATAAAAGACAAAAACAAACGGGAGCCTCGGCGCTATTAAGGAAAGCCTGGATTACGATAATGGCGTACACAAAAGAACGGAAATCGGGCTGCTGCTTAGTGTCGGCGAAAAGCTCTTTCTCTTCCCGGTTTCCGATCTGTACTCCCCCCTCCCGGTACGATAGGAATCCCAGTATTGCTGTCAACCCAGTAATTTGAGGGGACGATTATCTTGTGCACAAGGGAGTCTGTATACATGAAAGATCTGAGACTTTTCCGATAAACAATTCCTCATAGAAGACAAGTACAAGCAAAGATCGTTTTGTTTTATTATTTTTCCACCATAACATTCACTCTGATTTGCCTGTGACGTGTTTGGTACCTGTATAAGTGAAGATAAACATGTACACATGCAATCTTATACAAACCATAAGCTTAGGAGAGTGAGTTTTTAAATACGGCACAGGATCAGAAACAATAAGGCCCAGGATCAGAAACAGCGCAAAACGGTCTCAGGTGAAGTATATATCATGTGTATAAATCTGTGTTTATCTGAAGCGTAATAAAAAGACAAAAAAAAAAAAAGCCTAAAACAGGATATTGCTTTGTGGGTCGCACACAATACACAAGTCAACCAATTATAACTTCGTTTAAATTTTATGGGTCACTACATTACCTAAAGGGAGTGACTGAACTGTAATAAGGACAAGGCTAAAGAGATGTGAAGAGTAAAATAGAAATCATAAACTGATCACCATCATCAGGATCATCAGTCCGGATCAAACAACTGTGGGACGTAGGCCTTTTTTAATTTTTTCTAGTTTAATCTATTGCGCGTTGCTTCCTCATACACTTGTGTGGCAATAATTCCCATAACATGTTGATGCAATTCCTTTCCCTGTTCCAACTCCCAGCATGAAATTAACCATGTAAGTGGATTTTATTCAGGTCAACGCCAGGCAATTATGTTTTGGTTAAAGGAAGATGATTTCATGATGACTAATACCTAATTACTCTTTCCAAGATAAAGGTAAATGGTTTCAATCAGTTGCAGGAACCTGCTCAAAACCCCTGACTTGGATTTTTCCCTCATCTCACCCCAACACCGCACCCATTCATTTTTTTTTTTTTTTTTTGCATAAGTAACACTTCCAGGGCTCTGTAAACAGAATCTAACCATTCCTCTAACATCACATTTTCTCTAGCAAAATCCCGCCCCAACCCCCAACCCCTCCCCACCATCTCCCCAGGCCAATCTATAACACATCCCCACCCCATCATTTCCTAACCCTTATCCTTATCTAACACACCCACTCCACCCCACATTCCTATCCTTACCTCATCTCCACCCTTAACCGCCTCATCTCCTTGTCCATCTCCTCACTCCTTTTTCTTATCCTCTTCCCCAATGGCTCATTACCGCCATCCTCAACCATTCCAACCCTTTCCCACTCACCACCCCCATCCCTATCCTCACCCCATCACTATTTCTCTTCTCATCCCATCCCCGTCAGTTCTCCGGCTTCATCCTATCCCATTCTCACCCCAACTCATCCGCACTCACTCCTCCCTACATCCACCCTTATCCACACCCACAACCCACCCACCACTCACACCCACTCCTCTCTCTCTCTCTCTCTCTCTCTCTCTCTGAAGGCCGGGATATTAGCCATGGTGAGCATCTGGCATTGCACCGCGCCCAGATTCAATATCCCACTCTTTATGGATTTTCCGAGGGGAGGGGGGGGAAGAGACAACGAAAGACAGGCGGGGAGGGAGAGGGGGAGGGGTAGCAGGGGGGAAGGAAGGAGGTCAAAGGAGGGAGAAAAGGGGGGTCAAGGGGGGGGGACGTGTGACGGGATTAAGTGACCCTCCGCACCATAATTGCCATTTGAGCAGCGTGGCCAATGAGACGCGAATCTAGGCCCACGTAGATTGTCCTCTCTCCACGTCGATGAAGTTTGTCTGATAATAAATTTTCTCCCTTTTATTTTCTTTCCTCCTCCATTTTCTTTTCTTCATACGCCAAGTTTGGAAAGAGTTTCAGGTATAACTTAAAGCAGATTCGATACCCAAGAGCCAAAATAGGTAAATGGGGAAATGAAGTACATAATTTGCCTAAAACACTTAAAAATCAAGACGGAAATTCAAGGAAGTGGCAAAATAAAAACATTTAAAAAAATATGATAAATTTAAATATACAATGAAAAAAATACAAACGCAGTTAAGAGGTTTCATAAATCACGACAGACGCGAACCCAGGTCACTGCCGATTAGCTCCCTGGAAGTCGTTCAAGTTAGGCTCACAGTGAACTTTTTTCTCTCTTACTCTTCTCTCTTTCCGTGGCATGGTTAGGATAAGTCTAGGTCTCTCTCTCTCTCTCTCTCTCTCTCTCTCTCTCTCTATCTCTAGTTTTTATTTATATCTAAATAGTAAAAATATAAATACAAAAGAACAGTACTTATTCTGCAGTCTTATTGTGAAAATCAAACTTTTAAGTAGAGGTGTTCTGTCTGTCTGTCTGTCTTTTTTTAGAGGTGTTCCTCTTTTCTGATACAGTGTTATCATAAATCCATAAAGCAAAATGAAGGGAAGGCATTTCTTTTTTCTCTTTGCAAGTTCAGCATTACAAAATATGAAGCAAAGGGAGAAGAGACGCACAAGGAACTAGTGTTCTTAGTCTCCTGTAATCTCATTCGCTACTGGGGATTGGGGTACGGAGGGACTGATTTTTACTTACGTCTCCCCAGTTCCAGTTTACATGCTCGACAATACGCAATGTTCATATGAGAGAGGAGAGGAATTCACTGCGATCTTTCAGTAGTTTTTAAAAAGGTACGAATCCCAGATGGAAGCTTTTATTTACTGATTTTACATTTCAGTTACCTGTTTAATTTCCTTGTATAATACGGTAAAGCAAATAGAGGTGTAGTCCATATTCACTGGACGCTGCTGAAATTTCTCTTACATTATGCTTAACGTCTTCCAATTTCTTTATCCTACAATTCCCAAAATACAGGTGGTGATGATGGTCGCGGTGGCGGTGTGGTGGTAAGGGTGATTAACCTGTTTCTTATACTACCAAGGGTTTTTTTTCTTATACTCTTATGTTGGGAAAAGATACAAGATATTTTATAGCAGCGAATTCTGGAAAATGACAACAGATGTATAGATGGAAAGCGTCCTGAGGAAGTCTGAATTAATAGAAAGTTTGATGAGTGACAGGTTATCAAACAGACGTAATGGAATGTAACCACTAGAAGACTAGAGAGATGAAGGAAGAAAGCATAGGGGGCGCAGCAAGTGAAGTAGTAAGAGGAGGAAAAGATAGAAAACAACGGAAACGCAGGAAGTGAAGCAGTGATATAAAATTTTGGAGACGTTTTTACTATGGCCTAAACTGGACGGGCTCAGGGATTGGGTGTCTCGCAGTTAAGGGCTGAAAAGGCTACACATATCAAGAGGAACACCTTTAGACTCTATGATACTTTTTTATATATACTTTATTGGTATGGATGAGGTCCATGGAAGATCAAGGTCTCTCAGATGAGTAATGAAGATGGCCAGGACTGACACTTCCCCATGCTGGCCAAGAATGAATCAAAATGGAGTGTCTGTAGTGAAAGTTAGGTGCATGTTAAAATTGAAGTGTTGTATATGGAAATTATTGTAGGTCAGAACATGATTTTGCTCATTGATAATAACAAACACAGTCCAGAAACATACTCCAGAATATATTAGGGCACGATGGCAACAATCACTTTCACGTCATCCACAGATGGGTTCCGAACGCAGACACAGGGCAAACGCAGATAGAGACGAACGCCATACCTGTTAGCGGTGGTGACTTGCTAATTTAAGCTACTTTAATACTATACATACACACATATAACCTTGACAACCAGCCATCGTTACCGTTACCGTCGTAGTTATCAATTCGATATTATCTTAGAAATTCCATCACTAAAACATTATAAAAATAACATGCCAAACAAAATTGAGTTTATCATCATACCATCATCACCCCCATGACATACACCTGCTTTCACCACAACATGCACAACGTCATCACCATCATGTCTTACACAATGGCATTAAGCAATGTACCGTCACAACAACATGACACCACTTCATCAACAATATCATCACCAGCGCACTCAAACGTCACCCTCATCACCACCTCACTCACATTACTATCGCCTCTGCAGTGCCTTTAACACCACCACCACCACCACCACCTTACTCTTACATCATCACTGACACCACTTCCATACCCTTAGCACCATCATTTCACTACCACCCCTCTTACACCATCGCCATCATTTCACACTCATCTCATCACCACCACACCATTCCCGTCACCTCCCCCCCCCAACACACCATCACCTCGCACTCTCACTCTCGCGGCGCCAGCATCCACTCATAACTTTTCCTCTCCTGTCCTTTTTATCAGTCAGCTGCAGCATCCACGGTCTGTATATCTGTCACCCTCTGTCCTGCCCTGCTCTCTCCTACTCTGTCCTTCCCACTGTCCTACCCTGGATTGTCCTGCTCTTTCCTGTCCTGCTCAGACATCCCTAGCCCTGTCCTGCTTTATCTTCCAAACCCTTCCTACTGTCCTGCCCTGCTCTCTCGACTACTCATTATTTCTGTCTTGCATCGTCCTGTCTGTTTCTTCCTTCATCCCCCGTCCTTCTTTCGACGTGCCCTGTCCTCTCCTGCCTCACATGTCTGCCACTTTCTCTACCGCCTGCCTGCCCCGTCCCTCTCCTTCTACCTGCATCTCCGTCCTCTGAGCACGATGAACAGTTTTTCACACAATTGCCAGAGCTGATCACAGAAATGCGTGTTCTCTCTCCGCTGCACGTTTAATGTGGGGTGGAATATTCATGGGCACTTAGGAAAATTAGTGGACATACATTAATTCGCTCATAAACCAGAGATCACGACTTACTAGGGCAATTACACACACACACACACACACACACACACACACACACACAGGTAGCCTACCGATAGACGCACACCAGTTATATCATAGACACACTAAAACACTAACACCTGTGTACACCCAGACTCACAAGGTTCTGTACGTACACACCTGGACACACCTGTACAAAGGGTAAGGGTTACGAACGTAAACTTTAATATCTCCCCGTCGCCACCTTCAGCCCTGCCGCCATTACTCTTATCCCTAAAGAGCCTTTCCATCCCACACCCTCATCCCTCACCCCAGACGTCACCTCTACCCCACCAGCTCCCATCCCTCCCTCATCTCCCTACCCTCCTAACCTGCAGCGTCATCTCCTTACCCCCTATTTCTCACTTTCACCTCATTTTCCAATCTCTCACACCTAGTCCTTATTCATCACTCCACACGAACAACCCCACTCCTCCTCATCCCTCCCACCTTCCCATGCCTTCCAAATCTCTACAGCCTCCCCCTTCTCCCTATTTCTAACATTCCCTATTCTCGACCCAAGCTCTCTCTCTCTCTCTCTCTCTCTCTCTCTCTCTCTCTCTCTCTCTCTCTTTCATGTCATACTCTCCATTATCCCCTTACCATAACAAACTCCACTGCCAACAATTATCCATCCTCCAACCCCTCTTCCTATCATCTCATTTCCTTCCTAATCTTCGTCTCTCACATTCGTTCCAGTCATCAGTTCAGTCCTACGCTCTTTATCTCCTCTTGTCTACCCCAAAACAAAATCCTCACTCCTCTTCTTCCTCAGTCTTCTCTTATTCATTATATCCAACCTTCCCCTCGACGTAACCCTATTCTCCATCCTCATCCCAACTCCATCTTCACTAACATCTTTACTCCCCATCCCACACTTCCATCCCTTCCCCCCTCCTCATTCCCAACTCACCACAACACCTCAATCCCCGTAATTAATACTGATACCCCATTCATCCCACTCATTTACCACCACCAACACACGCCAAGCACGTCCAAGATTGACTGAGCTTGGCCAAGATTTTTTTTTTTTCTCTTTTTTTTTTCCCCTGTCCTTTTTGTGAATCTTGGCCTTTCCAACAAAGGTCTTAAGTTTTTCCTTTTTTCACCAGACTTCTTTCCGAGCAGGGCTGAAGTTTCCCAGGTAAGTTTTAATCACGGGATGTCTCATTGTGCTGGCAAGGTACGTACAACATCTCCGGATATCCAAATTTTCCCTATTGTAATGTTGGTTTAGTTGTAGGAGGAGACTGAAGTGAGAGACTAAGAGGTATGCCTGAGACTGGATGACGGGGGAGGGGGAGGAGCAAGAACGGGGACAAGAACAAAAACGTGCACGCAAAAAAGGAAAAAGATCAAGAAGGAAAGGAAAATTGAAATAAAGCAGGGCAGTTGTAGATAGCGGGGCAGGACAGATATGGAATGCAGAGTAGGAAATATGTATAGGAAGAGGAAGAAAGGAGGGTAGACGGACACAGAGAGAAGGTAGGAGAGATACAGAGAGCAGCAGAGATGGAAAGGGATGGCCAGATATAGAGGGTTAGACAGATATACACGAAGGACAGGGCAGGTATATAAGGAAGGGCAACTTACAAAATGAAACAAGCAAAGAAAAGAGTTAACAGCTATTTTTGTCCCTGAATGCACAGTCGAAGACAAAAATTCATCTAATATTTCACCTCTCTTTACCTGTCACTTTGTTAGCCAGTATTCCTAAGCTGAGAGAGGCTGCGTATCTTTGTCCATCCATACGTTACTCACTTTTGGTACGAGGCGTCAGGATGTAAAGTGAAGGACGGACGTGACAGTGGAGCAGTAGGCAAACTCTGCTTAGTTACTGTACTTAACTGGTTAATTCAGGAACTTTCTCTTTGAACCTCCTTTCAGTATTATAAGAGCAATGAACGGCTATCGAATTCTTCTTCTGAAAGGGGCAACTTTAAGACACTCCCAATCTTTAGTCCTTTCTTTCTGCCTTATAAAGCAAAGAAAGAAAGACAAGATAAGGCAGGGAAGGGAAGAGGCCATTTCGACATGGTATTGGGAAGTCATCCTGCCCAGAGTCTCGAAGTGAAGCAGTACCTCAGACTGAGCCAGGGCCATAACGTGAGCCATACTGGTGGCGGGGGTGTGGGAGGGGGAGGGGTGTGGGAGGGGGAGGGGAGTGGGAGGGGGAGGGGAGTGGGAGGGCGAGGGGTGTGGGAGGGGGAGGGGTGTGGGAGGCGGAGGAGGAAATATCACCTCGGGTTGGAGCGTTTACCATGAGTCTGAATAATGGCTGTTTCCTTAACCCTTTCATTACGAGAGGTCTTCCCTCAGCTGAATAAAAAAAATAATGAAACTAAGGATGTTACTGTAAATACTACTCTTCAGTATGAAAGGTCCGTCGTAAATCTGACAGCAAGCAAAAATGATACAGAAGATACATCATCACATGAAAAGGTGTAATTCCTTCACTAAGACAGACCTTCCTTTAATCGATTAACATAATCTGGCAATAATAAGGATAAGATAAATAACTAAGTTATCGTACTTCTTGACATTGTTTTTCAGCCTCATGTTACGACAGTTTTCATAAGGGATAAAATCGGCTCCCAGTAACAAGTAAATGATTAACACAAAAAGTAAAACCGTACCTAAGAGCTAAAAAATAGGGAAGTGAGTCCACAAAATAAATATTCCATCAAATATGTTAAAGTTTGTTCCAGCAGAGCGTCCAGGTTTACAAAATCGCCAGACTAAATGGAGGAGTCCGAGGAGGGAAACAGAGAGGAAATCTGGCCGAGGAAGGGGGAAAATAATTATCTTTTCATTGGAACTCTGGCCGGGAGTTGGGGTCAAGTAAATATTGTGCCGCGAAAGTATTAAAGTTGTCCCGAACCCGTTCAAAAAAGCGCTATAAAAAGTGTGTTATGTTCTCAGCCCATTCCAGACCGTTTCAAGGAGGTAAAATGTGGTGCAGAAAGAGCTTAATGTTCCTTTAACCCATTCCAGATGGTTTTAAATAGGTAAAGAGAGCTCTAAAAAGTGCTCAATGTTCTGAAACCAATTCCTGACAGTTTTAAAGAGATATGTAGTCCTCTAAAATGCATTTAATATTCTTAACTAATACTAGAGCGGTTGAAAGAGGCAAAGAATATTCTAAAAGGCGCTTAATTCTTCTCCAAATAGTTTTAAAGAGGCAAAAGTGTTCTACAAGGTGCTAAATATTCCTTCAACCTGTTGCAGAATATTTTAAAGTGTTGTGTGGCTTCAACTAATTCCAGACAGTTTCAAGCATGTGAAACATGTTCTGGAAATGATAAGCTTTCTTTTGTCACATTTCAGGGTATTTTAAAGAGGTCCCAGTCCATTCCCATTAAGTGCCCAAAACTATTACTATCCTCAGCTGCCAGACTCTCGCGTGTTTTATTCTCCACACCCCCAGATGCTGGAGTGGGACGCCTTCATGTGGTGGCACTGATACAGCCGTGCAGTGGAGTGGCCTCTCGTCGTCTAAGTGAATCAAATCGTCAGGAAGTAGGCAGAATAAATCCCTTGTGTTCAGCCATCGTAGTTAAAGGATTAAGGAAGGGTCTCCCAGGAAAAAAATTGCTGAAATAAATTGGGAAGTCCGAGGAGGGAGTCGAGGGAAGTGGAGAATTATGTTGCCTGTTTGGGCACGGGGAAGGCAGAGAAATATCGCCAGGTAACCCTTTGCACGCGTGACAAATCTTAACACTTTATTTTTACCGCCAGCGGGTACCTCCAAGTACCAATAAAGTGAATAAGTGTCCGTAATAAAAGTTCGGAACCCAAAGCAAAGTGCTGAAGCTCATTAAGTGGCTGTATCGGAAAGGGTAGAATAATATAGAGCTGAGGGACATAAAATTTCCGAAGTACCAAGAGTCAGCATCCGAAAAAAAGAAGAGTTCCTCAGCAAATTGTCCAAGATCACAAAAAGGTCCGGAAAAGTGAGAGTCTGGAAAATACAGTCTTAAAAAGTGAGGAAATGACTCTGGAGCAATGTGCCGAGTCTCTTAAGTGGCCGGAAGAAGTGTGCGTAGCCTGTCAGAGGAGTGAGAGGGATACAAGTTATATTTAATTCCCATGGGGAGAGGGAGGAAGGTTTTAGCACCAGTGAGAAAGCCAGTAAAACAATAGCTGAAAAAAGTGCAGAAATTACTTTATAGTGCCCTGGCTTATAAAGTCCCACAAAAGTTTTCACCTTTATGTTTATCTATCTATCTATCTATCTGTCTGTCTGTCTACCGATCTGTCTGTCTGCCTATATATCTGTCTGTCTGCCTATCTATCTATTTCTGTAGGTTACAGGAAGAATTTGAAGCAACTGGTATTTATTTCTTTTCATGAAGCGAGGAGAGTTACAAGCAGTGAAAGAGGTCAGTAAAATGGACAGAGGAGTGCAGGGAGAAGTTCATGTCAGATCAGAGTTGGAAGATGCAGCAACGTGATATCTACTTCCTTTTGGAGAGGCCGGAGAGTTTATTAGCGGTGAGAGTTAGCAAAATAAGCTTGGAAAAGTGTTGGAAGTACTTCAGAATTATATCTAGACACATATATAGCAGGAAGGTGTTGTAAATTAAGCCAGACAGAAGAGGAAGCCGGAGTAAAGTGATATTTAGCTCCTTTGTGGAAGAGCGGAGAGACGTAACAAAAATAAGAAAGATAATGAAACGCTCTGAATCCCACGGCCTCATTTATTTCTGCTACATTCAAACGGTTTTATATAACAGGAAACGCCTCCCGTACATAAGGGGATAATAAAAGCTATCTCTAAGGACTCCTGTTTAAAAAGTCTCTCCCGAGCTGAAAAAAAGTGACCGAAAGTGGCAAAAGAACGTAATCATAAAGAGGCCATGGCAGTGAGTGGCTTAAAGTGTCGAGGCTCATGAGTGGACAGAAGTGCTCGTAGGTCAGGCCAGGAAAGTCGAGGCCAAGTGGGGATTTGTGAGGTCTTAGTGGACGCTGGGGAAAGGTGGAAGGAAATTATTTTGGAAGGACTTGCCGAGAGAAGGAGGATATTATTGAAGGGCGTTTACGTGGATATATATATAGTATTTACAGGGTTTATCAACGAAGTAGGAACAGTAACTTTCGATGGGTTACAGAGATAGAGAATTAAGTTTTGAAAGACTTACGTTTGGGGAGAATTTTGTGGACGGTTTACAAAGAAACTGGATCATTACTGTTAAGGGGTTTACAGACAAATTTTAAATAAAGTTTGCAAATATATTTTTAAAGGGTTTGCAGAGACATATTTGAGGGGATTTATAGAGAAAGGTAACTTGTAGAGAATTACAGAAAATATACCTTAAGGGAATATTATAGAGAGAAACAAAGATATAAATTCTTAGCAAGTTGCACAGACGTATTCTAGGGAGCTTACAGTGAGACACCTGTATATTTTTGGGGTTTACAGAGCAGCATTTTAAGGAGGGTGTGCATAGACGGGTAAAAGGAAAAGCATTTAAGAGAATTTAAAGAGAAGGTTTAAAGGAAGATAACCTGGGGTCTAACAGGAATAATCTATGGACGGTTTACTGAGAGATGTATAGCTTAGAAGGTATAGAAAGAGAGACATTATCAGAAGGCAGTACAAGAGAGAAATTTCTAGATACTTTTGCAGGAGAAAATACTAGGAAAGGTCAACAGACAAATATTTTTATTAGGCCTCCAAAAGGTATACTGTTCAATATTTTAAGGGAGAGGTATTCTTTCTGGGGATTGACAATGATGTATATAGAAGAGAGTTTAGAGATGTAGCATTTTAGGAGGGTTGACGGGAAAGAGTTTCTGGGAAGGAAAAATTATATCCTTTATATGAATATGATGGACATCTTAATGGTTTAGATCAGAGGGTTGGTTGGGGTTCTTTGCTCACATAAAGCCACTCAGGGGACGGGGAGGCTGGTCGCTCTTGCCTTAAATTTGCGGGACTGAGTAGTTTAGTCCTGTACACCTATACTCCTGATGGGTCAAAGAAAAGGGTCGATAATGGATAAATGAGTGAAAATAGTGTGTGTGTGTGTGTGTGTGTGTGTGTGTGTGTGTGTGTGTGTGTGTGTGTGTGTGTGTGTGTGTGTGTGTGTGTGTGTGTGTGTGTGTGTGTGTGTGTGTGTGTGTGTGTGTGTGTGTGTGTGTGTGTGTGTGTGTGTGTGTGTGTGTGTGTGTGTGTGTGTGTGTGTGTGTGTGTGTGTGTGTGTGTGTGCAAGAAAACGAAGCCAAGCGACGAATGATATGCCTTGATGGTCGGGAGGTGAGGAGAGGGCACGAGGAAGGGAGGGAGGGAGTTGGGGGATAGGGAAGGGAGGGAGAAAGGAGGGGAACTGGAGAAGGAAGGGAGAGGAGGGACGGGGTATGGGGTGAGGAAGGAAAGGAGCAAGGGAAGGGGACAGGGGAGGAGGAGTGGGAAGGAGTAAGGGAGGGAGAAGCGGAGGGAGGAGGATTCAGGGGAGAAAGGAGGGAGGGAGGAAGCAGTGGCACAGGGGGAAGGAGGAAGACGAGGGAAAGGGGAGGCGAAGGAGGGAGGAGAGAAGCAGGGGAAGTGGAGGGAGGGAATAGGGGATGGGGGGGTTAAAGGTGGGGAGAGATGAAGTAGGAGTCAACGAAACAGTGACTGAAAAGTGCAAAAGCGTTCCAGAGTAAGGCTGCCCAGCTCATAAAGTGTCCTGAATAAGTGACTGTGTGTGTGTGGAGAGAGAGAGAGAGAGAGAGAGAGAGAAAGCGGGACTGGGAGAAGTGGAAAGTTGTGTGTTTTTAGTGGAAGTGGCCGAGGTGGTGACGGTGGGAGTTTGGATGGGGAAGAGAGGGGAGGGGACAGTGTAATTTTCCGAACTGTAGTCAAGTTGGGAGCATTTTCTTTTCTAGGAAGGTCTAAGTTAAGCTAGATTAGGTTAGCTTATGCTGTTTATGTTTGGTTAATGGTCTAGTTAACTTCAACTTCCTTAGCTTTAGTTATGTAAGGCTGAGTTTAGGTCGGGCTAGATTTGGTTAGTCAGAAATAAATCAGGTTAGGCTGCTTGATTTAGTTTAGGCTAGGTTAGATTGGCTAGTTTTGTTTTTTATATAGGTTAGGATGGGTAAGGCTGAGGTTAGGTCAGTTTAGGTTATGTTATGTTGTTATGAATTAGTGGGGTTGGGTCATATTAGTGTAAACTATGGTTAAAAAAGAAAAAAAGTAAGGACGATCATCCAGGGAAGATAGAACTCAGATCGCGCTGCTGTCATAACTAACATTTCAGACATGCAAGAGATGGGATGGAGGAAACGATTACCTTCATACAGACATAAGAGTGAATAAACCCCATAATCCCTTCAGCATAAGAACTTTACTAACACCATCTCCTCAGCTTAAGAACTTTATTAACACCTCTTACTTGGGATTTATTTTGCATATTACACCATCTTATGGACTTGTAAGTTATGTAAGACTTTTATTAATACCGACACAGATTGCATGGATAGCTAGCATACAATAAAGTACTGGTGGTAGGTGGCTGCGACCATCATCACCTCACTTTATGTAGTGCTTCCTACTTCCTCCTTCATCTTTAGTCCTGTACTGTGTCCGCCCTGATCTCTTCCTGTTTACCCCATCCTTTCTGTCACTTTTTAATATTCATCCTACCACTTCAGGTTGCGCTGCACTAAGTGATGAGCCGAATGCTTTATTATCGTTTACAATCCTGAGTGAGTCACAGGAGCCGGA
Source organism: Coenobita brevimanus (assembly GCF_032717465.1). Taxonomy (NCBI): domain Eukaryota; kingdom Metazoa; phylum Arthropoda; class Malacostraca; order Decapoda; family Coenobitidae; genus Coenobita; species Coenobita brevimanus. The sequence continues at coordinate 31,456,618 of NC_137042.1, forward strand.
GAACGTAAGGTACAGGAATTGGGGAGACTTCTAAGGCCGTGAATATACGTTCCTAAAAAAAGAGGGGGGGGGGGTACAAGTAAGTAGAAAGTCAGGGAGGCAAGGCGAGGGGAAGTAAAAAAAGAAAGGGGGAAGGGAGGAGGGAGGGGAAAAAGAAAAAAGTCCTCTTAGTCAGGGGTGGCGTGGAGGGTGAGAGCACTGACGTAAAAGTCAAGAGTCAACGAAGAGGTGTTGGGAAAGTTGAAAAGTGTCCGAAAATAAAGTAGCTAACACAGTGGCCCAAGGAAAGTGTGTGTGTAGGTGAGGAAAGAAAGAAAGGTGTGTGAAGGTGAGGAAATATGTGTAAGTGAGGATAGCGTATGTGTGGGGGAGGATAGTGTATGTGTAGGTGAGGCAGGAGTATGTGTAGGCGAGGAAAGTGTATGTGTGGGTGTGGAAAGTGTATGTGTAGTTGAACAGAGTAAGTAAAATGTGTAGCACTGAGGATAATATGTGTTGGTGGGGAAAGTGTATGTGTGGGTGAGGAGAGTCTATGTGTGGGTGAGGAGAGCGTGTGTGTTGGAGACGAAAGTGTATGTGTAGGTGTGGAGTGTGAGTGTTGATGAGTGAAGCAGGCTGGGAAGGACAGAATATAAAGTATCCTAAATGAGAAATCAATGTAGTAGGCTGTACACATTTCCCTCAACCCGAGGACGATTAATTTTATTCTTCCTGAACACTTTTTTTTTTTTTTCAATTTCTGGGAGACATGTGGTAGTGAAGGGGTAACTGAAGGGCATTTCTATTCTCTACAGTTTAAAATATATGTAAAAAGGGTGATAAATTTGACCATCGGTAAAGAATAAATTATAAACGAAGTCATGGTGACATAGGGGTTATGTTTAAAAAAAAAATATTTAGTGAGAAAGTGCCCAAGATTATAAAGTGGCAGGAGAGCAAGTGTTTGGGAGTGAGAATCTGGTCGCGGATCTAAGAGGAGCATTTATCAATAGACACAAGCTTTAATACCGCTTCTCCCTCTCGTTGCAGAAAGAACATGTATCCTTTAATCCGACTAGCTTAGAATTTTTCCCTGGTGAGTGTGGAGGTGACAGGACAAGAGAGGTGAAGTAAGGAGAAGTGAGGAGTGAAGTATGGCAGGAATGGTGGGGGGAGGTGAGAACCAGATATGGAGGTGAGTAGAGCCAGATATTCAACGAGAGATGTGATGGAGGTATGAGGAAAGGTAGAGTTGTGAAGCACGGAAGATAGGTGGTAGAAAGATCAGAAGGGAGACGTAATGTGTGTCGATGTGTGAGGAGGTTAGATGAGACAGATAAGAGATGAGGTGTAAAAGAGGTAAGAAGACGGTGAGGTAAAATGAGAAACAAGATTAAAAACGAGGTGTGTGAGAAAGCAAGTTATGGAGGCTGATGAGACTAAGGAAGCACATCTACGTTTTGGCATCTCTTCTTTAACTTGATTACCTGCCCAGCGTATGTGAACGTATCTATAAATTAAAAAAAAAAGGTAAAATATGTGCAGAATGTTAGGCTAGCGACGAGGAGCCAAGTTTGCAGGGAAGCGAATGAACTATGTGGCCCAGTTCACAACGCATGATGTCGAGAGTTCAAACACTTTCATACTTTTTCATGCCTTGTTTGTGGACTCGACTTCACCCACTGTTTATGGGGGAAGAAGGGTCAGACTGGTAATGATGACCATGACGAAAAAAAGGTGAGGCAAGACGAAGCAAGGAAGCACTAGAGAAGGTGAAACAAAGCGAGGAGGAAAGCAATGAGACGGGTTGGGGGAGGGGGAGAGATGAATGGTGAGGGAGGGAGAGGACAGGAAAGTAGTGAGGAAAGGCGAAGCAAGGAGTAGGTGATGACAAGGGAGGGTGAGGCAAGACGAAGCGAGGTGAAGCGTGAGGGGGTGAGGGGTGGGCAGTGAAGCAGGTGTGACCAACTTGCCTCACTCGTCATGGTGGCCGCGTCGTTAGTGTCCCGACCCTGAATTATGGCGGTATTGGCTGCCAGGGGAAATACTGCCGCCCTCTGTGTGTGTGTGTGTGTGTGTGTGTGTGTGTGTGTGTGTGTGTGTGTGTGTGTGTGTGTGTGTGTGTGTGTGTGTGTGTGTGTGTGTGTGTGTGTGTGTGTGTGTGTGTGTGTGTGTGTGTGACGTTTCCCGTCGATGTGCGTAATGGTGAAGCTGTGTATGTGTCTGATCATTGTGTGTGTGTGTGTGTGTGTGTGTGTGTGTGTGTGTGTGTGTGAAAGCGACCATTAGTACCGAAGTCTGTATGTATGTACGAGTAAGTATGTATATATGTATGTCTGAATGAATGCATGTATGTATCTGTGTGTCCGTGTGTGTGCGTATGTGTGTATGTATGAACGTGTGCGTGGTACGTGTGACCCTGAGTGTTGGGCTGACTTGTGTAATGAGTTCTCGAGCCATTATGAAGTTGGAGCGGCAGGAGTTCCCGTTTTTTCGCCAATACCAACCAAGAATTGGGCTAATTAGGCTGTATCGATTCACGAGGCCCTTATCGAAACCGTAAGTGACACTCAGGCTCCTGTGATTCATCCTCAGCTGAATAAAATCGTCTTGTTTAAGGTGGAATATAATACGATGGAAGACGCGACCACTACGGGACTAGTGGTACTACTATTACCACTGTCAGACTCCTATGACTCACTCTCAGCTGAATAAAATCGTCTGGAGTTGGCTGGAGTAAAATACACTGTCCCAAAAGAGAGCTGATGGCAAGGTACCAGTATTAACACTCTCAGGCCCTTGTGATTAACTCTCAGCTGAATAAAATCGTCTGGAATAAAATACAAGAGAAGACGTGTCCATGAGAGGGCTGTCACACTTAACTCCTTTTATTAGTGACGTCATTCTTCATTATACTCTCGCTGTCTACAAATGATTTTGTTTTTATTTTGAGTCCCGTAGTAGCCCAGGGGTCAAAGAAGGCTGTGTCTAACTCCACATGGGTCTTCCAGTTCGAAAAGTCTGCCCCAAGATCAGTAACTTCGCCTGGAGATGGTAAGAAAATAGTAAGACGTCCGCGCGCTGAAGGGTCTCAAAATGTCATCAGCTGCCACATTAATAGGAATGTTAGATAAGACTGAATCTCTTTAGCCCGAGGATTATTTCAGACTTGTAAAATAACTAGCGTTAGATAAATGTAAATAAATCAGTAAGCAGGAGGAAAAAAAGTCTGCATGATGATGATGATGATGATGATGATGATGATGATGATGATGATGAAATAAATGTGATGTTCTGATAAAAGTGTTAATGAAAACTGAAAGATGGAATAGAAAAGAGGAGCAAAAGGGAGAAGAATTAAAGAGCACCGTTTTTCGTCCCCATCCCTCTCCCCTCCCCACCACCTCCCCATTCAACAGTGCTGATGCGTGGAATAATGCTGATGGGGCAAAGTGGGGAGAGGGGAAGGGGATAGAATGAGAGGGTACCTTATTCCCCCATTTCCCCCTCCCCAAAATGTGGTGATGGGTGTGACAGTGGGGAGTGGGGGAGGGGAAAAGGAAGGGGAAGAAGGAGGGTGAAGAAAGTACCGGAGGGGAGAGGGGAAAAGCTGGGGAAGGAGAGAGAGTGATAAGAGTGAGGGAGGGGAGGAGGAGAGGGTCGAGTGAGAGCAGTACAATGGTGGGGAGAGGAGCAGGAGGGGGAGGAGGAAGGACAGAGAGACAGGCAGGAGGAGGAGAAGAGGGAGAGGAGCAGGAGGGGGAGGAAGAAGGGCGGAGGGAGAGAAGCAGGAGGGGGAGGAGGAAGTGGTGAAGAGTTTGGGGAAGGACGGAGAGTGAATGCAGACGGGGAAGGAGACAGGAAGGAGAGAGGGGAAGGAAATGACAGAGTGCCTCCCCCTCCTTCCCCCGACATCCAAGTTCCTTCCCATTCCATCCCTCAAAAATGGTGATGGATGGGATACTACACTCTGTCCACCGAAACTTGGCCTAAAACAGCCATCTCTCCACTTGAATGAGGAGCTGTAACCTGAGACGAACACTAGATTATGATGTTAGTCACGAAGAAGTGCTATAGATGTATTTAAATTCGATCAGATAACTATTTTGACAAGTAGGCCTCAGCGACCACACCCTCTCCATTGCAAACCTTCATTTTTACCCTCCCACTTTATTTCTGGTGTCTCTGTTTCCCACCCTTTGTCTCCAGCCTTCCATCAAATACCTCTTGTTCTTCATTAAATCCCTCATGACCCCATTGTCTGCCAAATACTCCCAACCAAATCCCCCTCAATCCCTCCCGCCTCTTCTGTCCTTTGTCCTCAGCTTAGGCCCTTCACGCTGACGACTTATTTTTACTTATTTTGTTGTTACCACCAGATGATTTTATTCGGCTCAGGAGAGATTTTTCGCAGTGGAGAGGTGATGCTTCATTAATCCCTTCACTGCCAGAGATCTTCCCTAAGCTGAAAGAAATTGTCTGGTGGAAGCATAAATGGGAGAAGTGAAGGAGAAAGATGCCTTCACGTGGTGGCACCGATATAACCAGGCTGCTCCACTGCCAGGTTACAAAGACATCCCTCAACTACTTCCATATCACCCAAAAGAAAGATGGTGGACTGCAGGGGAAGGACAGCCTAAAATTGACGTGTACTGTGTCAACATTTCAGACGAACCTATTATCAAAACAACTAGAATAACAGGTGAAAATACGTTAGGTACTCAGGTTTAAGGGGTCACGACTCCCGGACCAAACAGAAAAAGAAGAGAGTCCGCATCCCAAGGTTAATCAGCATACTCGTGCGTGGTAACAAACAACCACTCCCGAAACTGAGTATATTCCCAGGCACTTGCGTAATACGACCATGAATGACGGTCGTACGGCGTTATATTTGGATGAGTAAATGAGGCAATCAGTCTGCTGGGGTGATTAAATGTGAGGGCCGTGTCATTACCCTTGAAATAAATTGATACACATGGTTATGGATTCATTACTTTTAGAACACTGGTAATAATTCACATTTTTTAATGAAAGAATAATAAGTTACTAAATAATGTGATTAAAAAAGATCTGACTTATTTCTTACCTTTGCTCGGGGTTTCTTCTATTAATTAACTGGCCTCCTTTTTTTTTTTTTTTTTTTTTTTTTTATATGATGCGATTTCTGCGCGGCGCGACTCTCTGCTGGCAGGTGTGTTAATTAACGAAACAACAAGCCTCCTTACCTGGTGAGAGGGAGAGAACAGACGCACCCTTCCTGGAACTGTCACACGTACCTGTGTGAGAGAGAGAGGATGTTAGGTGAGGTATTATTTTTTAGGCTGATAGGTAGACGGATGGATGGACAGATAGAAGAACAGACAGACACACAGACAGACACACAGACAGACAGATATACAGATAGATACTGTAGATACACTGACAAATACCGTTGAAAGACAGATAGAATGACTGACAAATAGATATAGACAGACAGACAGACAGACAGACAGATGGGCAGACAGATATAAAGTGATAGACACTGAAAATCACATTAATCTTCCAGCTATCAATCTATTCAACCCATGACAGACTTTACCTATTGCAGGAAGTAAGATCTAGCCAGCAGTTAATTCCTATGATATTTATGGACTAATCTTAAGCCAAATAATATCGAATGAGGTTAGAAAAAAATACAAAACAGGTCATCCGAGGTGAGGCTGGTAGAATGATTCGTGTTTTTGTGAATGTCATACGTAGGTAGGTAAGCAGGTAGGTAGGCGGGTTGATTAATACTTTTGTAAATGTCATCCCTGCCGCGTAAACAGATGCCCTTCAAAATGAAAACTACGGCCTACTTAATTTTTTTCAATTAGAGTTTTTTTCCTTTTTTTATTTCCATCTTTTTTTTTTCGTTTACTCCGCCAACACGAGACGCGTCACCCCGAATGGCGTCTTAGACCACTAGACCACCAGGTACCTCTAACGCTCTTTCATCCTCTTCACAAGAAAGGTCTCTACTTACTGTATCTGTATATACTCTTACACTCCATTTTCGTTGCACTTCCTCTTCTTGTTTTAATTCCCTTGGGGACTTTCCACCCTGTCAACAATTTAAATTTTAATTTTCCCCACGTTACCATCCTCTCATTCGTTTTATTTCCCTTTTTTTTTTTTCATCTGTCATTTTATTTTGTTGTCGTGATTTCTTTCTGCACACCTACCCCTCTCACTTTCTCTTTCCCTGTAGACATCTTTATATTATTCTTCCATTTCAAGCTCTAATTCTTTCCCCTTCCAACACTCTACCTTATTCTCTGTCACGCCATTCTTTCCTTATATCTCTCACTTTCTCTCTCGCTCCTTTGTTTGGCAGGAGCTTTGATGTGGTAATCATATTAGTACTTCTTTCATTGAGGCTAAGGTGGTTACACCGTGTCCTTTCTGCTGCGATATTCCCCTCTTATCCAATACATATCGAAACTTAATACATGCCAGGTAGAAGTGCTCTTTTTTGATGAATACATATTTACCTTTTCATTCCTGAGGTGAGATTTGGTGTAATATTGAAAACTCGTCGTCGTAGTGATGGTATAGTGATTATTTTTAACCAATTTGGCCCAAAAATTTCTTCTTCAAGCGAAGAAAATCGTTCGTAGGTAATCAGAAAAGAAAACAAAAAGCAACATCTTAGTTTTAAAAAATGTTGGGCGATTTTCCATCAGGTGTCTCCGTATTTCTGGCAATTTCAAGTTAAAGGAAAAAATTGAAAAAGAAAGAAAAGAAAGTCTGCAAACTTATGCCATAATGTTTACGGTGTAGGACTACTGAAAAGGGACAAACGGTACACTGCTTCAAAAACTTTCGCTCTGCATTTTAAAATATGTGTTGACTCCGTGCTCAAAAAGAGAGAAAGATTTTTTTTTTTTTTAAACAGCCAAGTGAAGTGGGTATAGTTGGGGCGAATTGTTTTGCTACAGTGCCGTAAAGCTGAGTCAGTAGCTAAGAAGACCTGGCAAACGTAAGAAATAATAATCAAGGGGGATGATAACCTGTCCCATGGGTTCGAAAAATCAGATATGTAAAGCCTGTACATACAAAGCCACAAGTATCATCCCAAAGTTTGATGAATACATAGCGGAAAAATCAAACCACCTTAAAAACACACGAGCAGAAATAGGGTTTTACACTGTGTTTCGCCAGTTGTATATTACCTGCAGTCGGAAACGGGAAGGTAGTTGTTTCTTTGTAACAACGATGCGATGTAAATAAGTGAACATAATAAATATAAGATGGAGACTGCAAGGTGTTGTATATGACAGCTAACCTATTTCATTTTCTCAGCCAAAAAGTGGAAGGGACATCAAGACTGAATTATCCCTCCAATGGTAAATGATCTGAACTTCTGCTTACGGGTGAAAAAAAAGGGATTACAGGATTTAACTGGACTTAGCCTACATCAAAGAACAGAATGGGTGATATTACATTAGCAATACGCTTCAAGAGACCATGGCAGAAAGAGGTTAACTTCTGCAAATAAGAAAAGACACTAGAGAGAAACAAGGGCCAGCAAGGTTGATGTCACCCTCCTGGCCCCAGCCTGCTAATTGAGAGGGACGAGGGGTGGCGTGGTGGTGATGGCGGAGGAGGAGAAGGTAAAGCAGGAGTGATGGTAGAGGCGGAGACGTGGATGGGGAGGACAAAGACACGTAAATCATCAGGCTTCTCAGGTGTGTTAGGTGGTGATGGAGGCTCGGTAGGAGAAGGGGGTAAAGCAGGAAGCTTAGTAGGAGGTAAAGCACAAGGGTTGGTAGGAAAGGAGGCAAAGCAGGAGTGATGGTGGAGGCGGGGACGTAGCCGGGGACAACAAAGACACGAAATTCATTAGGCTTCTCAGGTGATGGTGGCGAAGAGTATAGCTCTACAAAGGGCGAAGTAGGAGGCTCGGAAAGGGTAAAGTAAGAGGCTCGGTAGGATAGGAGGTAAACCAAGAATGAAGGTAGCAGCGGGGATATGCCGACGGACAATAAAGACACGTAAATCAACAACGAATCTCAGGTGAAGTAAGGTGATACAGGCTAACAATAAAGTGTACTTATTTTTAATGTGGCATGAGCGTGTTTATATTTTTTTGATATAACGTATTCAATAGATGTTAACTGCAAATCATGTAGAATTCTCAGGTAAAAGTTAGGTAATGAAAGCTGAAGGAAAAATAATGACTTATTTTTTCGTAGCAAGTGTTTTTGTATTCCTCATGTGTTGCTAGTGATGGTGCAATGATGCGTGCTGAAGTTAATAAACTGTGCCTCTTTTTGATGTGTTAAGTGTTTGTATTTCTCAGTACAGAAGCACGAGGGTAAGCTCATATGTGTTAATTATAAAATAGTTTAGAAATATGTCTCTCTCTCTCTCTCTCTCTCTCTCTCTCTCTGTAATAAGTGTATCTGATCTTGCTCAGTGTGTGTGTGTGTGTGTGTGTGTGTGTGTGTGTGTGTGTGTGTGTGTGTGTGTGTGTGTGTGTGTGTGTGTGTGTGTGTGTGTGAACATTTAACTTTATTATGACACAAACCGAAGTGGTAAACGAGACATATTACCATTCTCAAGTTTCTATGTCTCATTCTCAGCTGAATCAAATCGCCTGGCGTCAGCTGGAAGAGAATATCAGAGTTGTCCCGTTCATGAGAGGATTAATGGTGCAAGGATTAATGCTCTTAGGGCTTCTATGACCCACACTGGGCTGAATAAAAGCTTCAGATGTTTCCCTTCACGGTAAAAATGTAAACAAATGACGACGGAAACATCTAAATAAGTAAAAAAAAATGAGAGAACAACAGGACTGCCAAGCCTCCTCGTCCTCTTCTGTAAAAATCCATTCTAACGTTCATTTAGTAACCAAAGTTGTAAAATGATAAAACTTTGAATTTTTATCCAGCTCTGTGTTGGCTAATATTTTTTTTCTGTCGACTACTACACCGTCGCTGCAAACACTCACATCTCGGAACCACTCTACTCCAGGAAACAGAGAGAGAGAGAGAGAGAGAGAGAGAGGGGGGGGGTCTGAGTGTGTGGTATACAGTATGTATGCTTATACATGTGTATGTGAATTTAGATTATATTTTGTGCCATTTTTTTTGAGGGAGGGAGAACTAACTTCTCCACCTAATTCTCTCTCTCTCTCTCTCTCTCTCTCTCTCTCTCTCCACATAAAATAATTCACTACCTATCCACTCCACCATCCTCTTCATCCACGGCCCCCCACACGCAAACCTTGCCTCTCCATCCTCATCATCCACACAATCCACTTCCCTTCAGATCCTCCCAAACCTACCCAAAGTCAAAGAGGAATTCTGTCACTCCCCTAACGAAGTGGAGAGGCAATAGAAATGAAGTGATTTGATTGCATGGAGATTCAGACACAAGACGAAGTTGGAGGTGGGGCGTTGTGTGGGCTGAATTGTTATGACCTACGGTTTAGATAGACTGCCTGAAGGATAAACTGACAGACAGACAGACAGACACAGAGACACAGACACATACATGCATATATACAAGTACATACACATATACATACACACATGTACACAGACAGCTTTCTTGACTGAATGAGAGATACGTGAGGTACCAAAACAAATGAGGAGACACCCGCAGATAGACGTATTAAAAAAGCAACTTTGTAGATAGATAGATAAATAGACAGACAGATGGACAGATAGACAGACTGATGAAGATAGACATAGATATTGCGACTTTCACACTCGTATTTCAATCTTTTTCCGGTCCTTGTTCCACTCCTGCCTCCTGTTCTCTCTCTCTCTCTCTCTCTCTCTCTCTCTCCCTACCTACCTACCTACATCCTAGTCATCATGGCATGGTCCCTACTATCCATTCTGTGATATTCAGATGCTAGATTAGTACGCATTTTGGGCTCACTAAAATATATATACCCACGGTGCACTCGATATGTGGAAGGCTACTAGGGCACTATATTCCTGCCACTATAGTAACAAGAGAGACTGCCATTACTTTCTCCTCCACTGATGATTTTCACTGCATGCAAGTTCCCCCAAGTGTGTGATTGCCAGAGGATAAAGTAGTAGCTAGTTGTAGGGCCACGGTTGGGTCTCGAGTTCCACGTAAAGAAGGCAAATAACGTGCTAATAAATCTGAATTACTCGCTAAAGAGACTTTCAGTGCACCGCAATGAGGTTTTGTGCAGTGCGTGGCCAGCGAGTACACGGGGCCATGGTGGGGAACAGGTGTGTGTGTGTGTAGAGGATTTACTGGATTTGTTTGGGGTTTTGTGTGTGTGTGTGTGTGTGTGTGTGTGTGTGTGTGTGTGTGTGTGTGTGTGTGTGTGTGTGTGTGTGTGTTTAGGTCGTCTCTCTATATACTCATTTTAATATCTGCATTTAAATCCATCAACCTACCTGCATTAATAAATAATCTACCTGCGTATCCGTCAGCCTTTCTCTTTGTCTACCAGTCTATCTGTCTATCAATCTATCTATCTGTATTTGTCTATATGTTTACCTACCGGTGTGAAAATGCCGAATGTTTACATTTTTTGTCGTGCTCCTAAACCAAGATTTTTACGATCAAAATACACATACATCCATTTATTTGTGTTGATTCTGTGTGCACATATCTCGCCACGTTATATTGGACTGGACTTGGTAAACTTTTGTGCGATTATATTTGTTTGATCGTATTTTTTGAGGCTGCGACCGTGAAAGTGGTGTTATAGATAGGATCATAAAAGTATCAAGGACCGAACCGAAGAATGCTAAGAATCGGACTGAAAGATGCCAATGTTAGAAGCCAAGGTTGTCAATGTTAGGACTAAAGTATGTCAAGGTTAGGACTGAAGTTGTCAATGTTAGGATCAAAGGGAGCCAAAGATAGGATCATAGGATGCCAAAGTTAGGATCAAAGGATGTCAAGGCTAGGATCAAAGGTTGACAAGGTAAGGATCAATGGATGTCAAGGTTAGGATCAAAGGATGCCAAAGTTAGGAGATAGCAAGAACAAAAATTAAAAAGGGCAGAAAGAATAAACGAAAAAAGAAAGAAAGAAACAAGAAAAGAAACTTACTGAGAGAAGAAGGTTACCTCATTCTCGTACTTCATCTCCCCAATGGATTTTTACCTAATATATATTCACTATTCTTTCCACTTCCCGAATATTACCTCGGCCACAATACACGTCTATAAATATAATACAATACTAGCTCATGGCGTTTATATTTTTTTTTAGTAATTGCACTTCGAAAAATGACAGAATTGGAAATATTTCGGTAAATTTTGGAAGCATAGTTTGTCATGTCGTAGTAACCACAGGACTTGCTCGTGTAATGCTGGGCTGGGTGTACATAACGGGTCCCGTGTGTGTGTGTGTGTGTGTGTGTGTGTGTGTGTGTGAAAGAGAGAGAGAGAGAGAGAGAGAGAGAGAGAGAGAGAGAGAGAAATATTTAAATGAATGAAGTGAAGGCATATAAAAACTGAGATGGAGGACGAAAATGAGGAAGTATATAAAGGAAACTGGTGCATCGTGGGATGAGGGATCGTTACTGAGTAGGGATAAAATTGCCTGAAGAATTTAGCTTGGGAAGGATCTGTAGTCGTGAAGGGGCTTATTAAACCTATATCCATAATCTCTCGTTCGAAATATGCATAAATAAATAAATTGAATGAAATCGTCTGGAGCAAGAATAAGGGTGACCAGATTCGATTTTTTTTTTTTTTCAGTTTAGGACATCCCGCTCCGTTGTGCATGGATTAATTATGGGTATCTCTCAATTCTCCAGTCCAGAAATGAGTACATGAACTAGGAAATAGGATGATTGGAATTTTAAGAAGACGTCGTCATGGTTAAGAGGTGAGAAATATAACTTCAGCAATACAATGAGCAGGATGGATGACAGAGGGCTTTCAACGAGATCTCAGGGAAGTATATAAGAAAAGAGAGGGAGGGGCTAAGATTATCAGGAAACAAGAAGGTGAGGCACATACATTCTTTGATAGTCTACCTGAAATATGTAAGAGAGAATGGCTTTTAACCCACAGAAAACGGGCATCTTGGTTGACTCTCTCATTCCGTATCATCCCACAGTTCAGGCCAATGGTTGAGTTAATCCACACCACAGAATATCACAGCCACCTTACAGCGTCTCTGCAGCCTCAACCTCTACACTTGAGCTGAATAAAATCGTCTGGCGGTAGAAGGAATGGGACAGAGGGCGTCATTGTACGAAAAGAGTCCATGACGACCTTTCCTAACCACATAATTTCTATAGATTTTTTTATTTTCATTCCTGCTACCTCGAAATGAATGCACTCAGGTCAGGAGATTTAGTGAGGCTAGGAAGAGAGAGAGAGAGAGAGAGAGAGAGAGAGAGAGAGAGAGAGAATAATGTATATACTTGTAGTCCCTTCAGAACGAGAGGTTTTTCCTGAGTTGGAGAAGCTCGTCTACATATAGCCAAAAAAAGTAGCCATAAAAAAAAAAAAACGAATTAAACTGACACACAAAAAATCCAAATTAATCCTAACAATCCTGATACAGACACCCGCGGTTAATCCTAATCCCTCATCACTGCTGGTTAACGTAATTACACCCATTACCACTAATTACTTCGAATACAGAGTGATCATTAGGTGCAGAGTGAAAAGGGCCTCTCTCTCTCTTATTCAATCAACTGGCAACCAATTTACAAGCGTTTACTGATTATTAGCCTCCTTTCCTCCCCTGCTATTACTCCCTCAACTAATTTCCCTATTGATCTGGCTTCCTGGTAGATGTGAGTTCAGCTTTATGCAATTTGAAATGAATATATAATTATGCTGAGTACAAACTTCAGAATAAGATAGGTTAGGTAAAAACTTCTTTAATTCATTCGCTATAACTGGTGTCCCCTAAGATTTAAAAAAAAAAAAAAAAATGGTGTCCCCTAATGAAGCCAAAAAAAAAAAAAAAATACTGGTGTCCCCTAACATAAAAAAAAAAAAGTGTCCCGTACGAGAGAGAGGGGGGGGGGGATTGTGCCCCTACGTTAAAAAAAAAATACAAATTGTGTTCCCTAAGATTAAAAAACAAAAAAATAGGAAGCAGCAACACTAATACAATAAGGAGTCATCATTTACAGAAATTCTAAACTTCATCTGCCGTTCTCCTGCTTACTTATCATTCCCATCCACCTTGTTAACCTGCTTATCAATTAATTTACCACTTCTTGCCATTTAACGAAGCATAAACATGCGATAAAGCAACGTTATTAATCACGCGCCTCTACCTACTTACATGTCACGAAACTGACTGGTAAATAGGTAAATAATAAGATCACAGGGAGATAGACAGGTAGGTAGGTGAGTGAGAAGGTTGGCAGGTAGACAGAGGGGCACAGATAGATAGAGAGATAGATTTAGATAAATATGTAGACAAATGAGCATGAAAGAAGACTCCCGTTTCATCTTACTATTTCACCTATCAATATAAATCATAAACAAAGGCCAAAGTGTATATACTCATGCACACCTCCTCCCTGCTCCACACACACACACACACACACACACACACACACACACACACACACACCACAGTCAGCAGCAACAGGGTGATATGCATTTCCATTACGTTTTTGAACCCGTTATTTAGTGAACCGAAATCTGAAATGCAGGAGGGAATCTAGAATGTGGATGGTTCTGAGTAACATTATGGATGATTAACGTGAAGAAGACAAAAGCTACGTTTATTTTTATGCTCAGCTCCTTCCTGCAAAATTTAGGGATGAAGAAATACGCTCTGTTCATTCTAGCTTGGCCCAAAATTGCCAGTTATCTCATCATGGGTGAGTTGTAACAGGAGATGAATACTAGAATATGTTGCTATTCAGGAAGATATGCTATGGAGGAGACAGCGAGTTACAAACACACACACAGCCAGACAGGACATAAATAGACAGATAGACAGACAGATAAAGAGATATGCGGATAGTCTAGTACTCCTGTCACACCCAGTCCTCCTTTCACGACTTGTACTGATAATGACAATCTCTCATACTGATTTACATCTTCACCAATGATGCAGCTCAAGGTCAACTCTTCACTACGGGTCAGAAATACAATTGATATTAAACATTTTCCTGTCTCTGGATATGACAGCTAGAAATGTGAGAGTCGTTTGGCAGGATTATATTGCTCGCCATTTCCTCACTTTTAAGAGAGAGGGGCGAAAAATGAGAGGGAAGAAAGGAAAGTGAGCGCGGACGTGTGGAGAAATGAAGAGAGTTGGGTGGCGTGGATGAAATGTATAATGTTAATGATACACAGACAGACAGACAGACAGAAAGGCAGACAGACGGACAGACAGACGAACAGACAGACAGATAGATGGAGATACTGATGGATAAACAGACAGAAAAAGATGAACTGATAGGTAAACAGACACCCCCAAACACCCCTCAGCTGAAGCCCATACAGGCTGGGGCGTCTTAACCCACTAAACCACTAAAAAAAAAAAAAAAAAAAAAAAAAAAGTTCTCTGGTCGATTAAAAAATAACTACACTTGAATTTACAGCTTAACCCTGCAGTAATTACCGTATCAAAGCATATTTTATCTCACTTAAAAATAAACTGCTTTTTAAGTCTGACGTCGGCCAATATTTTCAAGGGGGGCATATTTAAGTTATCAGAGAAAGAAATTGCCAAGCTGATTTTCTTTTCTTTTCGTTTTTTTTCTTTCAATTTTTTCTCTCTCAGATTTAATAGCTTCGTTTTCCCCGTCATCCAAGGCAATAATTATGTCTTGAGAAAGATTTGTCGCGTCGCAGCTGGAAGGAAAACACCAACACAGCCTTTGGTTCCTTCTTCCTTGCATTAAAACACACACACACACACACACACAGGATTTAACAAAGGTCCGTATTTTCCTTCCTGTTCTTCATCTTCAGACCATAACCTTTCCTTCGCGTTATACTTCAACGTTTACCAGTGCTTCCCGTAATGTCACGACCCACGAGTCATCCTGTAACAAGTCCAAAATGGTGACGTTTCTGTTCAGACTAATGGATATGTGGTCATAATTTTTTAAATCTGTATATACGCGCAAGGCAATGGTGTGTGTGTGTGTGTGTGTGTGTGTGTGTGTGTGTGTGTGTGTGTGTGTGTGTGTGTGTGTGTGAGGGCGGACAGGTGACTGGCACTGCTAGTAAATGTCAGTGGGATGGCACGGGGGGAGGGGGAGCAAAGAATGACATGATGTGTGACTCTCTCTCTCTCTCTCTCTGATAATCTTTAAAAGTATGCACTGTGCTTCGGTACGACAGCGTCTTTTTCTGTTTTTAATCTTTTTCTGTCTTCGATACGATTATACCCAATTTTGGAAAGCATCGTATCACTGAAGTACGTAATGTAGGCAATATCTAATCTCTCCAGTTCACAAAATCTATCCTAAGTCGTATGGTGGCAGCAGGATAAAATATAAAATGATAACAGTAAAAAACGCCTAAAAATCTTTTCTTAAATTGTAAGCTCTTTCACTGTCATTTATTCCGTTTTCTTGTGGTTTAAGAGTTTTCCTTTTTGCTAAATCAAAACCTCCTCTAACACGATTGCCAACACTCCCTCGAGAATGCAACATGATCTCCACCCAACTACATTTCACTGACATGCTTCTGTGCAACTTGCCATGATGATTAATGAACAAGTGATAACATGGGATCTCAAAATCTACTTTTTTTATGGTTTGACTTTTGACCGCTTATAGCCCTTTAAAATGTCTAAATAAAATAATGAGAAGAGTGTCTGGGGGTACTGACCCAAGGAAAAATTGAGCCAAGTTTGAAGGGAACTGGCGAAGAATTAAACGAATGGCGCCAAGTTGAAATTCGTTTGGAAGACAGAATTAAAGAAAAAGAAAAAATATGGTAGCTCTCAACGCCTTGGTGTGGAGCCTAACTATTTTCATTTACTCAGAGCTAAGATGTTTCAGATTTACAAGAAATTTTGTTGCTATTTTTCTCGTGTTAATATATTTTAAATTTTATTCTTTCTTGTCTGTGTTCATTATTTCAGTACTACAGTATACCCCCTCACTCCCCTGATTCAATTGTCTGATTCTGCTATTTTTCCTTCCTTTCTTCTTTGTTTCTGGCTGTTCTCTTTCCTTCTGTATTTCAAACAATTCCTACCTGTTCTATTATCTTGGCTTACTTTATCCATTTATTTTCATTTCCTATTGTTCTCCTTTTCACCCTCCTATATCCTCTTCAATATTTTATTCTTTTTATCTTAGCTCTTTTATTCTCGCCCCTTTCCACGAACTTTTTCCATCTGAGAGTGCCATGGCAACCTGAGAGTTTTAGTTCCGGAACCAGAACCCTCACATGGTCAAGAAAACTCTACATTTTCATTCCAACTGACACCAGACGATCGTATTCAGCTAAAAGTGAGTCATGAAAACCCTAGTGTTTAATTTCTTACTCTTTCTTTCCCTTCCATTTTATTCCTTTGTCTTCCTGTATGTATTTAATATATTTTTCTATTATTTTCGCCTACAGTTTAAATATATCAAACTTTCCTAATTCCATTTTCTTGCCTCCAGTCTCGCCAGCTCTCCCCTTTCTCTCACCTCTTTTCATTTGCATTTTTTAGCCTTTTCATTTCTCTCTTCTTTCTTTCTTAGTGCCATATTTTTCCTTCCACATTCCCTCCTTGCACTTAATTGATGTGATTTTTCTTCATTACTGGTATTTCTTTTATTTTTTAACTCGCTGCTTCCTGCTCTTTCTTCGCTTAACTTCTCTTAATTCCCTGCTTCCTAAATCTTCTTTAATTATATATCTTTCTTCCTATCTTGTCTCTATCTTTCTTCTGTTCTCAATCTCTTCTTTATTACCATACTGTTTCCTACATATCCTGTACCCCTCTTCTGCTTCTAATTTCCATTATTATCATTCTGTTTCCTACATATTCTTTAACTCTCATTTGTTTCCTATCTCTTCTTTATCTTTCTTCTGCTTCCAATTTTTTTCCCAATATCCATTCTGCTTCCTCTCTCTTCTTTAAATCTCTTCTGCTTCCTACCTATTCCTCATTACTGTACTCATATTTTCTCGATTTTTACTTCTTTTTTCTTATTACTTTCTCTTTGTCTCTTTTTTCTGTCTCTTGTCTAGCTTCAATTCGATATTTTTTTTCCTGTTCTTTGTTTTTCTACGTTTATTTGATTTCGCATTCATCTTTTTTCCTTTCTTTATTTTCACCATTATTCTATTTTTCTCTCTAACTTCTTCGATACATAATCTGTTTCTTCTCTTTCTTCATGTCTCTGCGTATTTCATTGTTTTATTTCGATGTTATCTCTCTCTATGTATTCATCTTGTTTTCTCACTTTTCTATATCCTCACTTTCTCCAGTTTCCCCTTTCATTCTCTGTGTACATATAATTTTCTCTGTTTCCTCTCTTTCTATACATATCTGTTGATTTTCTCTGCATCTCATATTTCTTCTCTGGCTATCTGTTTGTCTGTCTATCTGTCTTGTCTTTTCTGTCTGTCTGTCTGTCTGTCTCTCTCTCTCTCTCTCTCTCTCTCTCTCTCTGCTTATTTTTTCTCCGGCCTTCGCTGCCTTCCGTACCTCATATTTTTTCTCGTCAGTTTTTCATACCTTTCGTGTTTTTCGTCCTCACACATGCATTGCCTCTCCTCTGTTTTTATAAATCTTTCTTCACGATCCCCATTCTGCAATTTTCTTCCAATATTTTCTTATTTTCTCTCTTTCTCACTTCCACTTTAACAAATTTCGCTTCCTTCACTCTCCTCTCCCCTACTACAGTTTTGCAGCATTTAAATATTTCATCTCTCCCCTGTGTGTGTGTGTGTGTGTGTGTGTGTGTGTGTGTGTGTGTGTGTGTGTGTGTGTGTGTGTGTGTGTGTGTGTGTGTGTGTGTGTGTGTGTGTGTGTGTGTGTGTGTGCTTCTTTGTATCACTTCGCCGCTAATATTCTTTTCTGTATGAATCTATCAACACTGTTTTCCCCTTTCATTCATACCTTATTAATATATATCTGCTTTTTCCCTCACTCCCTGCATATTTTTTTTTTATTCCAGTTTCCAACACTTTTTTTTACTCATACGCCAGTTTCCATTTTCCCCGAGTACAGTATTTGTTTCTTTTTTCTCCCACGCTGTATTTTTCTTTTTTCATTTCTAAAAATAAAGATAACATTCTCCCATTATCCTGCAGTGATTCCAGTTGTTTTTTATACAATAATAATAATAATAATAATAATAATAATAATAACAATAATAATAATAATAAAGACTGGTAATGGCCTAATTATAAAAATATATCACTGTGAAAAAGCAAAACTAATCGTTTTCATACCCAGCCTCAGACCCTCCCCCTCCACAACACACACACACACACACACACACACACACACACACACACACACACACACACACACACACACACACACACACACCAAATCTCAGACGTTGATTATGTTAGTTTCGTTGGACAAGATTTCATAATTTCACTCTTAGCTCCTTTGATCAAGTTATCTTCTATTTTTATTTTCTTTCGCTTGCTTATCTTAGCTAACTAAACAACTTTATTCGGCTCTGGGGAGACTGACTAAACTGTGAGGGAGTTACATACAGCCTCAAACAACCCCTACATTACCAGACACTTTTCTTAAGACAGAAAAAATCACTTAAGACATCATGGTGGCGAAGAAACTAAATTATTCCTTTTCTTACCCAGCCTCAGACGCCCTCCACACGCCACATCCACGTCCCAAGCTTTAATTCCGTTCGTCAAGCCTCCATAAAGTCAGCTTTAATAATAATCTGCAGCAGCACGCCGGCCCTTTCCGCGATAAGGGTAATCTCTGCCCGGTGCTAAGTTACGGTAAAAAGCTTTCGGCAGAGTAATTAAAAAATCTCTCTCCTGGCTCATTTTTTAACATCTTTTACCACTTAATCAGGCTGGCATCTAACTCCTTTCAGCTTTAGTACGTCTCTATTAGTCTAAATTGAAATCTCCTGCAAAGAGAGAGAGAGAGAGAGACTGTTTGTTCCTTCTCTGCAAGAAGTGATGAAAGCCTGGTGATGGAGAAGAGTGAAAGAATGCGCTCACTCCCACCTATATGTAAGGAACTTTGTAGTTTGTGAGAAATTAAAGTCAGGAGAATATGAATCAAGGTATAACTAGGAGTATTCAGTAGAGTCATAAAAGTAATTCAAGGAAAAGAAAATTAATCAAATTTATCAGTATTCATATGGGAAAAAATAAAAATCACACACGAATGCCTCTCCTGTTTTGCTTAGCACGCAAAAGAAGCCATATTTATTTATTTTTATTTTTTTGCTGATCCAGGCGTTATTTGTTCAACATTCTTTTACGCAGACAGGAAGAACCAACAGCCGGAAACCTGAAGAAAGCTGTCTCTTCCAGGCTAAAGCTAATGAAGGTTGTATCACACTTCTCCTCGAAATGACTGTTGTGAGATACCAGGTTTATAATGAAAAAGATATAGTGACGGGGTTGATTCTGTGGACCAGTCTCTCTCTCTCTCTCTCTCTCTCCAACTATAAATAAACCAGATAACCGCAATCCCAGACACAGAGAAAAAAGCAAGAGAACAAAAAGGTAAAATTGGCCCTGATTGAGTGCAGTAATTAGCGAAGCCGGAGGGAATATCGGCCAGAAGAGGCTAAAGACAAGTGTTTATGTTTCTCCTTTCAAAAATGCGAATGTTAATTTTCCTGTCAAAATACGTATGTTTATTTTCTTTCAAAAATAC
The DNA here is from genome assembly GCF_032717465.1 of Coenobita brevimanus. NCBI lineage: Eukaryota > Metazoa > Arthropoda > Malacostraca > Decapoda > Coenobitidae > Coenobita > Coenobita brevimanus. The sequence continues at coordinate 31,476,382 of NC_137042.1, forward strand.
TAATATTTAATTTTCGTCATTCAAACAACGAATTTTTATCTTTCAAAATACGAATGTTTATATTCTTCTTTCAAAGCACTAATATTTATTTTCTTTCAAATTAAGAATGTTTTTTTTTTCTTTTACAATGCACATACCCTTTCTGATTTCTTTTCAATATACCCTTTTTATTTATTTATTTTTTTTTTTTTGTGAAGATGCACATATAATTTAGTCCCTTAAATAACTTTTGTTTTTTAATACTCCAAAACGGATGTGCTTATTGCTTCTAAAATATACGTGTTATCTTTCAAAATACGTTTGTAATTTATTTTTTGATATACAAGCAATACATTCTCGGAGTCGATCAAATTGCGGTTGTTTTTCTTTTCAAAATTAGTGTGCTACCTCCCTTTCCAAAATACGAGGGTTATTTTTTCTTTCACTATACAGTACGCAAATCACCATAATCTACCATAATACAGGTGTTATTTTAAAGCATGAGTTTTATCTTTCAAAACACGTTCATTACATCTTCTTTCATATCGGGTAGTTTTCATAGCTTCCAGAATACGTTTTCATATCTTCTTTCAAAATACTGTTACTTACTCGATGAACTTTCCTGATGCACAATCTTTGGGAAAAATATTGATTAATTTAGTTTTTATACTAATATAAGTGTTATCATTCATCACCATCATCATCATCATCATCATCAACCACTTGGCTATACATAATCGTACTAATGATAACAGTACCGCTACATGAAACAGAAAGGAATGTATGGAACAGTGAGAAAGGAACGTGCGAAACAGCGTAAAAAAACAGAACAATGAGAAAGGGATGCGGAACAATGAGAGAGGGAAGCAGGAACACGAGAGAGGCCAAGGAACAGTCACAAAGGGGGAAAATGAAGAGGAAAATGAACAGAGGAAAGGGAAAGTTAGTTACCGCCTGACGCCATATTCTGTGAGGGGTGACATCGACAAATAGACCTCCAGTCATTTTTTTTGTCCCTACTGAGTAACGATCCTTCTTCCAACGACGCACGACTCTGCCTCGTATACTCACACACCTTAACTCTACATATTGCTCTCTCTCTCTCTTCCTCCCGGCCATCTCACTTTCACTCTCCTCATCAGTCTTTCACACTCATTCTCTCTCCTAATTAATATCTCCTTCTTCATTCGTGTGTGTGTGTGTGTGTGTGTGTGTGTGTGTGTGTGTAATTCACCGGGTCGGGTCGGTCAGGATCACTTGATGGTCGTGATCGTCAGCTTTTTACCCTCCCGGAAAGGAGCTGAGAGCTCATATAGTCCGATCCAAGGGCAAGGCTGTGACCTTCACACACGCACACACCCGTCCCCTTGCTCAAGGGGGACAGTAACCACCCACTTCGTCAGTGAAACTTTTCGAAACCTGAGCGAGGCGCGAACTCCAACCCACAAGTTGGCAAGCGAGAACGTTACCACTGCACCAGCGAGCGGTGTGTGTGTGTGTGTGTGTGTGTGTGTGTGTGTGTGTGTGATGGGTAAAAATGGAATATCCTGTTCCATTTTCATCCTTCCATTTGGCTTCCTGTAATTCCTCAAAATAACTAACAAACACAGGGATGAATGGAAAGCAGACAGCAGCATGGGAAAGCAAAATACTTAAATAACACTAAAAAACTGGAGACAAGGGAAGAAATTAGAATCGCATAACAAAACAAGAAGAGGAAGAAACAAGAAAAGGGGGGAAGGCACAAAACAAAAGAAGTAGGGGAAGCTCACGATATGGATAATTGACGAAACAGAAAAACTCATAATCTCGTAACTGAGAGAGAGAGAGAGAGAGAGAGAGAGAGAGAGGGGGGGGAAGTCGAAAACAGCAAAAGAAAAACTGAAAACCGGGCACGCAGAAAGACACGAGTAAAAGAAAAAGCATAACCACGTAGGAAATACAGTATTGCATGACCGCCAGCATAGGTACCAAACTGACCAGCGATTACCCGATACCGGTCAACGTCCTACCGTGGAGCAAATAAAATGGCGTAAAATAAGGTACGTAAACATGGAAGTCCCGCGGGTTTGCGTAGACCCGGATGGGAGAGCTGATTGCAGTCTCTTTCCGCGAACTGCTAATCTGGTCGGCGTGTTGTTAGGGCGTCAACAGGGAAAGTGGAAATGGGGCTCAACGGGCTCTATGATCAATCCCCCTTTTGTTGGCGTTGTTGTGTTTGTTGTACTTTTATGCCTAGGACTTATAGCGATACTGGCGGCTCTGATTTACTGTTTTATTTGTCGTGGTCAACAGTTATTTTACGCTCTCTGAAAAATGAGACAGAGCTAATGCGTTCTTGCTAACATAACAGTGATAATCAGATAACACTGGAGTCTCCCTTCACGAACACGAGACTACCTATGTGCAGAAATAAGTTACCGTGACTAAACACACACACACACACACACACACACACACACACACACACACACACACACACACACACACACACACACATACTGGCCTAAACTAATCCATCGTAACGTGAACTTGTATGATTTAACGCCAACCATGCATACGTGAACGCACAGGCGACACAATTTCAACATAAAATAAGCTGCATCGTAAAAACTGATGGCCTACACTGCCCTTGTGTCATGCATCAGCCAAAAAAAAAAATCCAAAAAAGTAACTGAAAAACGTTCTAAAATATAGCTGTGTATGTAATTCTTTTTCCAGTTTTTCTGTCTGTTACCTGACCCCGCATCCCGTGAGAGGCCTAGACAGAAGCACTTCCGAGCTATGTATGTAAAATTTCACGATACACTGTACAAAAATAAAGGACCAGAAAAAAATTAAAGCTGTTGGAATTGTCAATTAAATCAGCATAACTGGGTGTCGATTCCGCCCGGACAGAAAGACAGACAGACGGAAAAAGAAAACACAGGGAGAGATAGAACGATACACACAGACCAAGAGAAAAACACACACACACACAGACAGACAGAAAGATACAGACACTGAAAGACAGACGCAGACAGACAAAGATGGGCATTGGCAAAGACACACACATATAGACACAAAGACAGAGGCAGGCAGACAGATCGACACACCCACACATACGAGAGAGAGAGAGAGAGAGAGAGAGAGAGGGAGAGAAACATCCACAAATAATATAACGGGTCTGCATATCGAGTGTCTAGACCTCCAAAATATAACCCATTTCCGTGCATTAGCTTAATAACGTACCCAGAATATGAGACACAGGTTATACATTGAACAGCGAGGGAATAAATGAATAAATCCTCGTATTATCCATAAAAAAAGAGTGAAATCAACGAATGACGTAAGGTTGTTAATGAAAAGGACAGGATAAAACAAGTGAAGAAAACGATGAAAACTGAGACAAAGATTATACATGGAAATGAGTGAACAGACTCAAGCAATGAATGAAGCAGCGTGTACAAGGTGAATGGGACTTCGAATTATACACGAATGCACGAACACAGTGACTGAAACTTAGAGGTATTCATGAAAGAACGAATGAATGAATGAACGCACAAATGAACTGTTGAAGCTTGGGCCAAGACAGTATATATATATATATATATATATATATATATATATATATATATATATATATATATATATATATATATATATATATATATGAAAACAGATATATTGAATCAAACTGAGCAATGAGACTGAACTCAGTGCTGCGAATGAAACAGCATTAAGAAAGTAAATGAAACCACAGCCATAAATGAATCCGTGAAAAACGCAAATGAAACCTGAACTCTGAATGAAAAACAATGGGATACTGAATGACACCAGAACAATGAATGAAAGTTAAAAAAAAAAAAAACGGAGTTTTGAATGAAAAACCGTGAGCTACAGAATGAACACTGCAACCATTAACAAAACAGTATCACACAACGAATTATCCCCGAGCCATGAATGAACTAGCATGAACAAAATGAACGAGACATCGAGCTTTACAATGAACAGAAAGAACATACAACTGAGCACTGGGTTTAATAGAGATGATCAAATATTTTACAACTAACAATCGGAGCGTCATGTTATTACGGGTCGTGTGAAATAATTCGGAACGAGTAAATCAGGCAGTAATGCGTCGTAAAAAAGTGAAGCCATACTTTTTAATTACTTTAATGTGATCGCAAATATGGAGGTTAATTGAAATTTATATTTTTGGGAGGGGTGGTGGTGGTGGTGTGCAGGTGGGATGAATTAAAATACATGAATACATGAATCACGCTTTATCATACAAACACAAATACATACATATATGCGTACATACACCTACTGCCCTTCCTACATACATACATACATACATACGGTGCGTACATACATACTCAGGCACAGCATAATATCGCGATATTCCTGAGAGATGGTGTATATTGCGTCTATTCATGCATCCCACTGGCCTCAGACGTCAGTGTGTGTGTGTGTGTGTGTGTGTGTGTGTGTGTGTGTGTGTAGGCAGGGTGCTCATGAATACAACAATGGGTACATGAGATACGAGTCTGTGTGTGTGTGTGTGTGTGTGTGTGTGTGTGTGTGTGTGTGTGTGTGTGTGTGTGTGTGTGTGTGTGTGTGTGTGTGTGTGTGTGTGTGTGTGTGTGTGTGTGTGTGTGTGTGTGTGTGTTTTAACATGTCTCGATATATCACTATATGTGTATGTGTTTATATACATGTGTATCTATGTGAATGTGCGCTAATGTATGGGTCCATAGATGTACGTATGCATGTATGTATGAATGTAGGTATGTATGTGTGCACGTATGGATGGATGGATGTATCTATGCCTACATGCATGAATGCATGTATCTATGTGTGTGTATGTATGTATTTATGTATGAATACGATTATACGTATATACGAGTATATGTGCGTGTGCTTGCAAGTGAGCACGACGGGAATCAAGTGACCAATAAAGGGAAAGTAGGTCAAGGACAGGACCAGCAGTCATGTGAGGTCGGGGGAAGAGAGAAGGGGGAGGGTGAAGGGGAAGAGATGCTCGTATACACAGCTCTCGCACACAACGTACGAACCCTGACTAGACGCTGTAGCCTAATGTAATGAGACAAGTTACTCCCTATTCACAGTGTTAGGCGTACCCGAGTGTAGTGTGCTTTGTTACCTCCATCTGCGGTGACCAAAGGACGGACGAAACTAATTTTCTCACTTTTTCTTCGGCGCCAGATCACAAGAAAAGAGCAAAATACAAAACCTAGCAATGTTTCCAGACCTAGCACGGATCTGTCTCAGGATCCAAGAGTCAGATTGCACAATGGTCGCTATGACAGACAGATGATCAAAATGGGTTTAAGATGGGACGATGGGAAGCTCTCTGACCACCTTCCTTTTCATTCTGTGACAGTATGCTCAGGCAATTGATACCAGCTTATTACTGCAGCACTGGTACTGTCTCCGCTCTCTGTGTGCATATTGACCTGGAAAGTTATTTGATACTGAAGCAGCTTCATTATCCTCAAATACTAGTTCACATTAACTACGGGTCGTCAGATTATCTAAATTACGTGTGTACTGCTCAGTACATAACTTGGGATTACATTACGATTTATGTGTGTGTGTGTGTGTGTGTGTGTGTGTGTGTGTGTGTTTACTGTCGTACTAATTTTCTACCTTTGTCTTGCTATTATATACTCAATGGTTATCTAAATCTGACTTTTTTTCTCTCTCTCTGAGGAAGGAGTATAGCCTTTGCCGCAGCTTTCTTTCTTATGACAACAGCACTATTTCATATAGGACAACAGCAATATTCATGACTGTGCCATCTGGGCTTTATATTTGCCCGTTGATGTCTGTCACATACTGTAATACGCTGTTCTGCTTGTCCATATGCAGCATATTAAATTCAGTTCATCCTACTATGCGAGTCTATAGAAAATCATCTTATCCACATCATTCTTCACCCCACAGTGATGTGCTTGGCTGAAATCAGGGACTTTGATGAGAGTTAATACATAATAATCAAACAAATGGACTTACCTACTGAGGCAACGGTACTCATATTTTCGTGAGAGGTGATGCTAAATCATGCATACCTGTATTTCTAGAGGGTTAAGTTAATGGCTGATACAGAATTATTTTGCTGTGAAGTCTACTAATTTCTGTGCCTCACGCGAGAGTGACGCAGATTATTCAGCACTTGATCTGCCATGCTAACTTACATTTTACACACCAATATAAATGACGACGACTGACTTTATATGTGATGTTTTTGGTCATTTGTATGTTATGAAGCGTGTGTATATACTACCATAATAACTGAGCAACGCTGACTTTAATCATACTTTATAATAATTTCGTATCTGATTCCCTTCATCTGGGAAAATATACCAGAGATGAGGTTACTGCTGGTAAATGGAGCCACCCAAATTCTCTCTGATTTACGCGACTTTGCCAAAAATGCCTGACACTTTAAAATTCATAATTCGCCTTATTTGCCATTTATATTCACGAGAGAGAGAGAGAGAGAGAGAGAAAGGGGGGGTGAAAGAGAAAGACGAGAGAATAGGTGGAAGTCAGACTAAGCCTACAGTGCAAACCAAGCCTCCAGCCTCCCTTTGATGTGCCACGTGCAGTCCCACACCACTGTTACTTTACGCTTCTCGCTAATTTGCAGTACACGCACAGTTTTCAGAGTACCATCACAGTACTAACGATGTAATGATCACTACAGAATTTTTGTATTTTTCAGCGCTCTCTTTGATTTGCAACACACGTGACATTTTGAGAAAAGGTTAGTTCAGTGGAATAAACTGTGGTTGCCCTGTTTTATGGTGTGTGTGTGTGTGTGTGTGTGTGTGTGTGTGTGTGTGTGTGTGTGTGTGTGTGTGTGTGTGTGTGTGTGTGTGTGTGTGTGTGTTGCTCTGAGACATGGTGGTACACACACCGTCCAAGAAATATCATGCAGGATGGAGGCACTAATACACTAAATGATTACTAAAGCTCACGATGGCCCATGAATATTAACCCACAGTATTATTATCTGTTTATTTATATGATAACAATAGTGACTGGGAAATATTATACTGACTAGGAAATATTACAAGCAAGCAATATAGAGGATCCTCATGGAAGCAAGCATACCAACCTTAGGTACAATCATAGCCTCGTACAATAACCATCGTCTCTGGCGTTCAATATTTTCCGGGAACTGTGAACCTAAAATACTTTCATTTAATGAGCAGAAACAATGCTAAAGCCACCGTAAGCATACAAATCCGTGGTCTTTAAAAACAGGGCTTAACATATATATTAAGTGCTTTGGTATATAATTGGATACATACGCAAAGGGAATGGTACTTTCACTAATGCTATAAGGTAATTAATGCTTGGTCAATTACAGCTCCGGACCCCCACGCGTTATTAACTTAAATTTATATGCTGTTCCTAAAATATAATCATGTATTTCCCCCAACTTGGCCACGCTGTTTGAAGAATATAGATGAAAACTCTTGGCCTTTAATATAAGAAAATATCAATACACACACACACACACACACACACACACACACACACACACACACACACAAAATCATCGTTTTACCATCTTCCTTTCCATACACACACACACACACACACACTCTGCTGTCACGATCACCATGAATACTTAATTCAGCTTTTATCCAACCAGCTTTCCATGTCAAAGGTCATCGAGTATTCTGCAGTACTTAGTGAGAGAGAGAGAGAGAGAGAGAGAGAGAGAACTGCGCCACAATGCCAGTATTTATATAATTAATTTACTGTGCAAGAATAATCCCACGAGTAAAAACTATACAGAAATATTTTGCACAATTTCATCCTCTCTTTCTCTCTCTCTCTCTCTCTCTCTCTCTCTCTCTCTCTCTCTCTCTCTCTCTCTCTCACGGTGTGTGTGTGTGTGTGTGTGTGTGTGTGTGTGTGTGTGTGTGTGTGTAAGGGGTTTTTGTGTTTTATTCAGATTAAATACAGAGTTAATATTGGTAGATCCTTATGTTCCGGTACCTTGAAATATTAGGCTCCTAGGACTCACTCAGCTGAATAAAAGCGTAGGACGATAGCTGAATTAAAAAGCTTAGAGTATTCCAACTTCGAGAGTATTCATGATGCGAGTATTAACCAGGAATATAATGTTTCCTTTTAATCAGCTATTTGGCGTAAGAAACCTGATAAAAATAACTGAATACTTTCTTACTTCCCGCTGACCTCTCTAAAATAAAATTGAAAAAAATATCAGTTTATTATATATTTCGACACATTCAGCTTTCTACTGACAATGAAAAACAAAAGTGCAAAAGAAATATATCAAGTACCTCATCTCATTCAGGTGCACAAAAATCGTAAACGAAGGCAATAAAAAATCATTTCATGTTCATTTTTCTGGAGAAATTTTCAGTGTTAGGCAAAAAGACTAATTATTTCCTCTTCTATACTCACCTCACAAAGCCTGATAAATATTAACTTTTAAAATCCTATAGAACAATTCAGAGCTTTTAAATCTATTTCTTGCCACGTTCGATTGTCTAAATATGTTAAGAATTAATAAATCGTGATACAATTTCCTATCTGACACTGAACAGATAATCTTCAACAAAAATGATACTACTACTACTGCTATTAGCACTGGTAATAGGTAGTAGCAGTAGCAGTAGCAGAAGTAGCAGTAGTAGTAGTAGTAGTAGTAATAATAATAATAATAATAATAATTCTCACTTGCACCTCAACCAACTAATGATCGTGTCTAAAGCTAAAACAAAATAATAATTTCTCTCAACTTGTGTCACTTAGTCCGTCTCTCCGGGCCAGCTGTTAAAGACAAATGTATCCTGTTTACAAGTTATAATTAGAGGCGGGAGTCTTGGTTGCAGCTGAGATGGAGAAAGACAGAGAGGGAGAAGTGAGAGAGTGAGAGACAGTGAGAGAGAAGGAGGCCCATTGTCTCCATTTACGCTCTCACTCTGAAGAACGCAGTCTTTGGTCCGCTTTCTCGTTGGTTGTGGAAGCTGCCTAACATTTTTTCCTAAGCGATTTATTTTGCTTATTACACCTTACTGTCCTCTTCTGTGTTACATAAATCCTTCCACTGTCGCCATACTCTGCATCAATAATGTACAAGAGGATACTAACCACCCATATCCAAAAATAATTCGCTAAGGAAAAGGTATTGGGAAGCTTCCTTTACCGACGGGAATACAAGCCGGTTTCAGTTAGGAGAGGGAGACTGTGAGTGAGGGAGTTGAGGATGGTAGAGGGATATGGAGATGCGGTTGTCATTATTTTCTCACTTTCTCACTTTCTAACTCACCCATTCACTCACTTTCTCACTTTCTGATTCACTCACTCACACATTCATTCTCCCAACAGACTCCACAGCCTTTGTTTCAGCTAAGAGAGGGAAAGACAAAGAGAGAGAGAGGGAAGTGAGGGAGGAAGGAGGCTGCGTGTCTCGTTTTACTCACCCACTTTCTTTCTCTCGTTCTCACTCACTCTCTCACTCGTTACCTTTACACTCATACTCACTACTTACTCACATTTTCATTAACATTCTCATTTTTACGCAAAACTCAGCCGCTTACACTTATTCACCCATTAACCTCTACAGTCAATTATTCACTGACTTATTTCAGTCTCTCTCTCTCTCTCTCTCTCTCTCTCTCAGTATTACTTTCTCGCAGTTAGTTATCCATCTGCTCTTTTTTTCATTTACTGTCTCAATCATTTTTATTCCCTTGATCAATCACTATCTCATATTCTTTCTCTTATACTGTTTCATTCTCTTAACGGGTACGTCAGTCTCTCACGCTCACACACTTTCAAAGACACTCACTGGGTCATTCACGCCGACCCTAGCTCACTGACTCACTCGAAATATCCCTGGTGGTTGCGCCGCCATTTTCTTTTTTACAATTAATCAATCGAAAGTATTCAGCCACACTTTACATACCTATGCATAGTAGACTTCAGTAACTTCTAATCTACTCTCTCTGCTTGGGTTCCGTAGCCTTGGTATTCGTATCGATAAAGGAACAAATTTCACGACACAAACACAAGTAACCTAATGGCGAAAGACCGAGATCGAGGTGGGAGGATGGAGTGCGGGAGAGAAAGTAGGGGAAGGAAGGCTGGTGAGGGAGGATGGAATGCGGGAGAGCAAGTGGGGGAGAAAGAGAGTGGAAGGAAGAAGGGAGAGAGGGACGGGGGGATGGTTCAGGCGGGCGGGACGAGGTGGTGATGAGATGAGTCGAGATAAGAGGCTTTGATGTTTTTTCTCCCTGAACGAACGCTGGGATTAGGCATCTGGTAATAGATAAATACAGTATATAAATAGATGAATATCCCCATAGAAAGGATGCTGAACATAAACAGCCACCTAAACACAGAGGATGAAAGCCGAACGCATAAATATCCTAGACGAAAACGGGACTGACGATGAACGAAACACCGGACGCCTGAAAACTTAACCTCCCAAAGCTCCGAAACTCATAACAATTTCCCCCTCCTGCAACCCTCGACCTTCTCCAATATTCACCCATAACTCAATCCATCCTCCATTTTCTCTTTCTCGAAATCTGGTGTGAAAGGTGTCGGCTGGTTCGCATCAATGAGCTTGTCCCTGACCGCGTAGGACTGGAAAAAGTTAAGGGTAGTGAGATAATGAGTATTTGGAATCATGACGCATTTAGTAGCCGCGTGGAATAGAGGTGTTCGGTATTTGGGGAAGGGGAGGGGGAGGAGTCAGTTAGTTTTGGAGGGAGGGAGGGGGGAAGGTCTGTGAGTAATGGAGAAGCATGAATTATTTTTCTCTCCTAGGTACCGCATTTACACTTGTGAACTAATCTCTCTTTCTCTCACACGCACACGCATTCGCACACACACACACACACACACACACACACACACACACACACACACACACACACTCCCAAACATCCAGACACAAAAACTACCCAAAGTAAACAAGACATACGCACAGTCCAGCCCAAGGCAAACCACAGCTTCCAAACTTGTCCATGTGGGTCAGTTCCTCCCTATTTTTTTAACATGTGGAAATTCCAAGTGGGGGAGGAAGGGCTACTTTAGATAATAAAAACAGAAGCGGCCAATAATAGATCGAACGTTGCACATACTACACGGTAAATTAGCTGACGTTAATTCCCATCCATGCCTGGCAGGAAATAATAACGATCAGGACCATGTTGTCAAATAACGGGTTTTATAATAGCCATGTTATTACGTCCATTCCCAATTATTTTGAAAGCCATGCTGTTAGTCCAAGTAAATTCCAAGGCAGGCGATTCGCAGCCAAAGGGTTTATCCTCTGGCTGATATGGATGCACTTAGGTAATTTTATTCAGGTAAACGCCATCCCACTTTGCTAAGTTCAGAATAATCAGAAAAGTAACAAAAAAAAAAAAAAGTTAACCCCTTCAACTCCATGGCGTCATTTTCTCTTATTCATGCTGTCTCCAAAGCTGTTATTTTGGTCAGATTTTTTTTTTTTTTTTTTGGGGGGGGGGGGCTGGGAAGGGTAGCTAAAGTCTTCGGGAACCTCTTAGCTACCAGATTGCACTCCTAATTTTTTTTTTTTTTTCGTTTTTATTGATTCTAAGCATGGACTTGACAGGCTGTTCCCAAAAGCCCAGCAATCCTTATACATATTTTACACTTTCACATGTCATCACTCCGGTACCAATACCCACCGTCCATATTGAATACTGTATATGACGAGGGTGTCTCATTCAGAAGTAGTGTAATAGCATTAGCGATTGTATTTTTTGTGACATGTTTGTGAACCTTTTGGAAAATGAGTAAAGTCTATTTTAATGAAATTCAAGTCATTGAACTGTTCCCTTACCATCCTGGGAATGAACTCGCGTCCTTTCTAATAGCAGACGACCTCCCTAGCCACTTGTCCACAACAAAAATCATCAGGTAATAGCAAGAATAAAGTGAAAAAGACGTCCTCGGCCTTAAAGCGCCAAACCTTTCGAATCCGCGTTAAATCATTTTTATTCGCTCTGGATGCAACCAGACGATTTTATTCACCTTGAAAAAAAGTTTCTCGTACTGAAAGGGTCTATCAAGGCTTCCCATAATCCTTCCAGTTTTTAAAAAATCTATGGTAAACTCAACAATCAGGGCATGGCAAAACAAAAACAAAGAAAAGACGCCCAGAGTCTAAAAGGGATAAAAGCAGTACTCACTAATCCCTTCCCTATTTTGGCCCCACTTACATGCACTACTGTATTCAGGATTACCCAGGATTACTTCGCTTAGGTGAGGGAAATCTTAGCAATCCCCTTAATCCGATCAGCCTGACGATGTGATTTCTACTTTTATTCATTTATTATTTAATTCCCTTAAAGTGAGAGGCGCTTCAACTCTCTGACTGACATCCTTTCTCTCAGTAGAACCAGTCGAGTAAGGCAGGCTACCTATGTTCGTCTGTAACACCCGGTGTGCTAATTGTGACAGTTTTTATTCTGTGTAGTAGAGGAATATTCTCAGCTGGAAATATCGCCTGAAGAGAGCCTGAATTTTAGCAAATGTGTCTACAACTTATCAGCGAAATATTAAATGTTCGGTGTCTGTTTTAAGATGGGCAGACAGACAGATAAACAGATTGACAGATTAGATTGACAGATGGATGGATGGATACAGACTGACAGATACAAAGAGAATGATCGACAGATAGATAAACAGAGTGAACAGAGGTTGACTGATTATAGAATTTCACTGAATAATGCATAAAGTACAAAGAAAAAATAATATCCAATTAAAAGTACACAGATAGAACTATCAATTGATTTTACTGTTATAACTAAAATCCAGCACTACGCACCCACATACACCTCTAGTGAAGCGTAGGGCCTCGAGGCTAGGCTACTGCAGTGTTTAACACTTTACTTCCCCCCCCCTCTCTCTCTCTCTCTCTCTCTCTCGTTTGTCACTTATCCCATCTCTCCATTCTGTCTCACTTCCATCTCTCTCCATCACCACATTCCCATCCCCCCGTCCTGTTAATCCCATTTCACACCACGCAGTTAATTATCCCACACCTACACAGCCACACTCAGACCATTCCACCCCTGCCCTGATTCCCCCACACCCTCCCATTCAGTACTCCCGCCCCCTCGCTGCCTCCCTCTAACCTTTCTTGCCTCTCTCCTCCCCTCTCTCCCATTTGCCTCTCACCCTCTCTCATTCACTACTCTCATTGAATCCTGCATCCCTATCACCCTTCATACCCCTCTCTCTCTCTCTCTCTCTCTCTCTCTCTCTCTCTCTCTCTCTCTGCCAGGTACTATTGCGTTCAGTTGTTCCCTTTACACTGTCTCCAAATTGTGTCAGACTTAACTGAATTTTGGTAAACTAATCAACAATACTGGAATGGCTTGGAGTCTCGTGTTATTTATGTTATTTATTAGGAGGTCCAGGAAGTGAGGATGTTATTGGGCAGTATTTTATTTTTCTTTCCTGCTTCCTTTCATTTCTACACTGTCTCTTTCCTCTTTTCTTTCCTCTCACCTTGCCCTCTTGTTACACCTCCACCTGCTTCTCTCCCAGCCTTGCTATCTTGCATTCTTCCTCCATCCTTCTCCCGACTGATTTTCCTCTTCTCCATTTTCCTTCACCTTACTCCTCCTCCCCTTCATCTACCTCTTTTGCTTCTCTCCTTTCTCTTATTTCCCGCAATCAAGTATCTTTAATTCCTCTTCCTGTCATCCCTTTATTGCCGTTTCTCCCTCCCTTTCCCCCCAACCCACCCGTTCCACCTGTCCCCCTTCCGTCTTTTCTCTCTCATTTACCCGCCTCTCTTCCACTCAGGTAGCATTCATTCTTCACCCTTATCTTCATTGCCTTGTCCTTCCTCCTTTTCGTTTCCTCACCCACAGATCCTGCTTTTCTCCTCCCTCCCCTCTCATGATTATTTTCTCCTTCCTGCAATGCTTCTCACATTTCCTTAGTTTCCTCACCTTTCATCTCCATCTTTGCCCCTGCCTCATACCTCTTCCTCTCTCACCCATCCTTCTTCCCTGTCCCTCTCCTCCCTCACCCCCCCATTTTACCTGTCTTTCTCCTCCCTCTCCCTTCCTGACCAATGTCTCTCCCTCTCACACATCTCTCTTACTTAAGTCTCCCATACCAAACCACCTTCTTCCACTCCTACCCTTCTCCATCCCTCCTTTTCCCCGCCCCGTCTCCCTCATTACTCATTCTCCCGATTCCCTGCAGATCTACATATGCAGATGACTCCCACCTCGCTAGTTTCTCCCTCGCCTTTGATACCCCACAGTTTGTAAATATTGCGACGTGTCTTTTATTGACGGGATATACGGTAGGGATGCTGCTGCTGCTGATGATGATGATGATGACTCCTGGGGTCCCTGAGGTGATCCCTACTACCAGGTCTTTTACAGGCTGGGAACTTGTCCGCCTTTAATCAACTTTTTTTTCGTCCTTTCCGATTCAGAAAAGTTTGTGTTTTTATTTTGTCTTATTTTTTCTCACTTTATCTTAGGGAACTAATATATATACAGTACCTCTGCCTCTACTAAGACATTGAAAAACTGGGATAATTTTCTTCCTTGTTTTCTTACAATGATTAATCAATTTACGCTGTTTCTCGTCTTCATATTGACAAAAAACATATTTGATAATTTTCTCTCTCCCTTTCATTGCTGGGGGCTTTTTTTTTTTTTTTTTAATCAAGAGAAAATTTTTACTTGGTCTTTCTTACTGTTGGAGGAAAACCTACAGCTTTTTTTCCTTACCCCCAAAAATATAAAACTGGTTTTGCTCCTCCTCACTTGCAGTGGCAACATTATTTCTTTCTCTCTTTTCCGCAGCTCAGAAATATGCTCATGTTTCTTCCTCCCTTTCTTTACGTGGAAGATAAATTTACACTTTTTTCCTCTCCTTTTTGGCCTAAAGTATTGAGGATATTCTCTCATCTCTGTTCTGACCGGATGAAATACTTATTCTTATCCACCACTGATAAGTCTTACCTCCTTCACTTGCCATTCATTCAGTCCAAATTCTCAGCTCTTTTTATTGAATTTCTCCCCATTCCCTCTTTTGGCAATTTTCTCCAGCATTACCACCGTTGCAGTTATCTTCACATTTTTCATAACTTTTACGATCCAGCGTCTGATACTGACTTTATTCGCTCTTCGTGATCGCCCATGTAAATCTCTCCTTCTCTCGCCCCTTTGTGTCAGCTCCCCGAAATCCTAGTCTCTCTTTCAAGGCTTTCCAAACTTCCAACCCCCTCCATCACTTCTCTTTTTTATCCTCGCCTTGCACCTCTCCCCATCCTTTCTCTGTATTTCTCCCCCTCCCTCTGCTTTTGACTGTAGGAACCTAAAATGATTAGGGATGAGGGAGGAAGCGAAGGGGA